>NW_024081112.1:768065-808944 GCF_003009895.1 Hyaena hyaena
ATGAGCAGGGGAGGGTCAGAGAGAGAGGGAGTCACAGACTGAAACAGGCTCCAGGCTCTGAGCTGGCAGTCAGCACAGAGCCCGATGCGGGGCTCGAACCCACGAACCGCGAGATCATGACCTAAGCGAAAGTCGGACGCTCAACCGACTAAGCCACCCAGGCGCCCCAGGAATTGTTGTTTTAAAACTTCTAAACATTTGGGGCACCAGGGTAGCTCAGTTGGTTGAGTGTCATACTCTTTGTTTTGGCTCAGGTCATGATCTCATGGTTCAGTAGATCAAGCCCTGTAACAGGCTCCACGCTGACAATGTGAAGGCTGTTTGGGATTCTCTGCCCCTCCCCTGCTCGCTCACTCTTTCTCTCTCAATAATCGCTATATATTAAAAAAAAAAAAAAAAAAAAATAGCCTTATAGCCATTCTCTGTTAAGGGTTAAGCCTTAATATCACTCTTCCCACTGCTCCCCAGTGTGGATACTAATAATCCATGCTGGAGTGGGCATGCACACCAAGTAACAGCAATACAAACATGTTATTTAAAGATATGGAAGTGAATACTTAGGAGCTAGCTACCTTTGGGAACAGAAAATAGGGGTTGAGGCCAGAAGACTGCTGTTTTGGGAACAAGCCATGTACTTAGTTTGATTCTATAAGCATAATTTTGATTCTAAAAAAAAAAATACATAATATCACTCTGTGTAGTTGTTATTACTGACAGTCCCCAGCAGGACTTGGACCTTTGCTAATATTCTGGAAGCGCAGGGGAGAACTCAGCACGGAGCTAAGGGAAAGGAGTGCAGATCTAGGTCCTGTCCCAGACAGGCTCTGCTCCAAAGATGATTCAGAGCAGTTAGAGTGTTTCCTGTCAGGTTAGTAGAAATTGTAGTGTGGAAAAGACTGCACTGAAGTACATTCACTATTTATCTTTAGAGCAAAACTCACCAAAGAAGAGGCTACTATAGAACTAGACGTTACTCTTCAGAAAACAGGAATGTAAATGTGGTTTATGGGCTGGAAGCGCACTCACAGGACAACAAAGACCATGAATGAAATGAGAGGGGGGGGGAAGGGGGGAGATGGGCACGGAGAGGGGCACTTGTGGGGATGAGCACTGGGTGTTATATGGAAACCAACTTGACAATAAACTACTTAAAAAAAAAAAAGAAAAAAAAAAAAAGGACCATGAAGGAGAACTGCCAGGTGGTCATTCCCCACAGCTCTAAGGTGTCCAGGCCTCAACAACTGATGGGAACGTCGTCTTGTTTCCTGGCAAAAATCAAAACCTACTGTGGACTGCTTTACCCACCTGCACGGTCTCCTTTCAGCGTGTCCCATACGTTACAATTGAAGTCATCATAACCAGCTAACAGGAGGCGCCCACTTTTCGAGAAAGCTACAGAGGTGATTCCACAGATAATATTGTCATGAGAATAGAGCAGTAGTTCTTGGTCGGCACGGAGGTCAAAAAGCCGGCAAGTGGCATCATCAGAGCCAGTGGCAAAGGCATATCCGTTTGGGAAAAACTAGAAAGAAAAGGAACATTTATTCCACAGGAGAACACAAAAACCATGTGCGGCAACAGGATGACAGACGGAGTAACACAGATCTCGCCTCAAACTCCAACTTGGCTTCTTACCAGGTGAAAGATGTTGGACCCTGAAAATTCTTAAACACTTTGGGCTTTGGTTTCAGAGTGCTGGTTAGGACTGAATGAACTAACATGCAAGGTACATGGTTTAGCACATAGCAACTACTCAGTAAATGCTGGCTGTTCCTCCATACGGCTTATTAAAAGATTTAAATTGAATATTACTATTCACAGAATTTATGTACGTGTGCTCTTAAACATCCCAAAATCCCACTATGAGAAATAAATAGAAAACGTTTTACAGCAGAGAATATAAATCATCCTGGCTAGGTATAAATTTAAGCTAGTAGTAAGCTATGCATTATTAGTTTGTAAATCCCTTTTTCTCAGAACCTGGCCCTACTCACTGTTTTAAAGAAAAAAAAAAAAAAAAGACTTTTTTCATATACCTGTTAGTCATCTATATACTTTCATGAACTGATTTTTCATGACCTTTGCATATTTTTACTAGGCTGTTAGTGCTTGATTTGTAAGAATAAGATGGATATAAATTTTGTTTTTTGCAAACATTTAACAGTTTTTTATAGTTTTCTTTTTTTAATAGCAGTGTTTCTTTTAAGCAGTATTTCATTTTTATGTAGTCAAATTTCTTTCCATTTGAGAATTCTTCCATTGTTTTTATGAATAAAGTCCTTTTTCAGGATTATTACCTAATATTCAACTGTATTTTTTTCTGATTTTTAAAAATAATTTCCTTTTTCACATCTTAGTTTTTATCCATCTGGAATTTGATATACAGCAGTCAGTATAAGGATCTAACTTATTTTTCTTAATAGTCAAGCAACTGTCCCAGCTATTGATTGTTACATCTTTAATTCACTAAACTCTTATATACACAAAAATGTTAGTTCTGTCTTTCTTATTCCTGTACCACACATTTTTTAAAATCATAACCTGACTAAATTTTTCTATTTGGTATGGCAAAATACTCCTATTACTCTGATTCAAATCAGTCTATTTTTTTTCCCCACTTGAATTTCACAGACATTTGATCAAATTTCTTCATATTCCTCTGACTCATCTCAAAAAAAAAAAAAATCCACTTGGGTTTTAGCTGAAATTTGTAGTAAGCGTAAAAATTAGTTTGAGGGATGAGTGATTGAGAAGACTGCATTTTATAAACCATTCAGTATTAGGGAATTTTATGTACATTTATTTTTTTTATTTTTTAAATGTTAATTTTTGAGAGAGAGAGTGAATGGGGGAGGAGTGGGGGGGGGGGAACAAGCAGGCCCCGTGCCATCAGCGAGGAGCCCGACATGGGGACTCTATCTCGCGAACCATGAGATCATGACTTAAGCGGAAATCAAGAGTCCTGATGCTTAACCAACTGAGCCACCCAGGTGGCCCTTACTTTACTAGTTTAAGATTTTAAGTAATCTCTACACCCAACATAGGGCTCAAACTCACAACCCCAAGATCAAGAGTCACATGCTCCAACTGAGCCAGCCTGGTGCCCCACAGATAGGAAATTTAAAAACTACCCCTACACTCTCGGATGAGGCTGGAGGAAGGGAGTGATAACAGGTTAACAGGTTCTCAGAAATGCAAGTACTTGCACTTTACCAAACCGCTTTACCAAACCCTTACTGCTAGAGGCTAATGGTTCTGACCACTTCCTTCCATTCTACCAGCCAGCAAGACACTCTGTTGTTCCTTTGCAGTAAGTCCAGCAATGCCATCTGCACGCATTTATCAGCATGTATGGATTCCACGTGTTCTCTGCCATGGACCCAAATAGAAGCGATAGTGCATGCAGTGCAGGATGCCTAGTGCAGAACACCCAGTCAAGATGGCGCTTTGGCTCTGTATATGGGGGCACAGCATGCCACCATTCTTTGTTCAAGAGACAGGATGAGCAGACATCCTTCACAGGATAGTCTCTGTTTATGCCTTTCTCCCTGGCAAAATTAGTAACCACCCTTTTTCATACTGAAAATTTCACATTTCCTAGTTTGGATGATATATGCTCACTTTACCAGTACAACAAACTAGTTTTAATTGCCCTTAGAACTACAGGAAATTAGCCCTGAGATAAGCTAATCACCTTTAGAACTATAGGAAATATATAGATTTAAATGCATGTGGCACATTTAATATACATACACTCAAAACTGTGTGTGATGTTGGCAGTTCATTTAAGTTGGTTTTGGGTGGGGGGGGGGAGTGGTGGCTGTTTTTAAACGACTGAGGGGAGCTTTCTAGTACTGAATTTTTTGTTTTTTAAGAATGGGTGTTTGGGGGAGCTTGGGTGGCTCAGCCAGTTAAGCATCAAACTTCGGCCATGGTCTCAAGGTTCCTGAGATCAAGCCCGGCATTGGGCTCTGCGCTGATGGTGCAGAACCTTCCTGGGAGTCTCTCTCCCACTCTGTCTGCCCCTCCCCTGCTCTCTATCAAAATAAATAAATAAACTAAAAAAAAAAATGGGCATTTGCTTTTTATCAGATACCTTTCAGTATCCAGAATACTGAACCTGATGGAGTTTTTATTAATATATTTCCTAATATTGAATCATTCTTACATTCCTATAATTTTTACTTGATAATCTGTTTTTTACTTTGACATACTGTTGGATTTAATTTGCTATATACTTTTTCCTAAGATGCTCCTTTCTAGTGTTAAGGGGAACCCAGTCTTATGTTTTGGTGTAAGAGTTATGCTAGTTTATCTGACACAACAAACCGGAAAACTTTGTCTTTTTCTGTGTTCAGGAACAGATTTAATAGCACTAAAATTTTCTTGATCCTTCAAATGAAGTAGGAATTATTTGCCAAAAACCTACATGGGTCTGTAAGTTTTTTTAAAGCTATTTTTTTGTTAAAGAAAATTATCAAGCTATTCAAGGTTTTACTTATTAAGACAGTTTTTGGAAAACTGATTTACAATTACTGTAAGTTATACAGTATATATTTAAGATTTAAAAAAAAATTTGTATTTACTTTAGAGATACAGAGAGCACAAGTGGGGGAGGTGCAGAGAGAGAATGAGACACAGAATGCGAAGGAGGCTCCAGGCTCTGAGCTGTCAGCACAGAGTCCGATGCGGGGCTCAAACCCACAAACCATGAGATCATGACCTGAGCCAAAGTCAGATGCTTAACTGAGCCATGCAGTTGCCTCTTTCTTAAGATTTTTAAAGTCTTAAACAAATTAAAAAAAGAAAAAAAATGTTTTATCTGTAATATAACCTTTACTAGAATATCTTAATTTTGTGTATCTACAGTTTTTATCCTTTTCCTCTTAAATTTACTAGAGATTTAGGGAGCAAAGTTTTAGATTATTGAATTTTAAAATTTTCTAATAGTTTTAAAGTAGTTTTCTATTTTAAAATTTTCTAAATATTTGTTCATACAACTATTCACTGAGCACCTACTGGCTCATGCACCGTTCTGAGTGCTAGTCTGGTGATATACAGAAGTCAACAAAACTGACAAAAATCTGTCTCCGGGGAGCTTATATTCTTGTGAAGCAGACGATAAACACAAAATGTTAAAAAATAAGCATGTTAGATAAGTGCTAAGGAGAAAAATAATAAAGCAGGAAAAAGGAAAGTGAGTGTGGGCAAAAGCTTAGGGTGTCCAGGGAAAGCTTTACTGGGAAGTAATTACTAAATATAGCTCCCCCTGCCCCACAGGAAGTGAACAATGAGCTTCTGCTGGGCAGATGCAGGGGGGGGGGGCGGTAAGTGAGGGTGACAGCCCCCATGGTGGAAATGTGGTGGTCAGGGGTAGGGAGGCCAGCGTGACCGACGCAGAGTGAGGACTGGGCAGATGGCAGTAAGAGGTAGGCAGCATGGGTAATGGGGAATCACAGGCCCATAGGCCCTAACAGGCTGATGTAAACCCCTTGGGATGGTGGTTGTTCAGATTTTACAGAAGTTACATGCTGTGTATAAAATTAAATTCCACAGGGCCTGGAGTAGTGCGCTGTAATAAAACACAACAGTGTGTGCTGAGTGAACGATGCGGTCAGACTAAGTGGGGTAAATACAGACTATACACAAATAGCTCCTTGTCCTTCCAGTGAGGGTCTGCCACAGAGTAAGCCTCCACTAAACTGAAGGGAGAAGACGCCTTTCAGAAAACTCTGCGGATGTCAGAGTTGCAGCTCAGGGGCTGGACGGACTACAGGTAAGAGGCAGAGGGCAGACCATGGAGGATCTGCTGGTTCAGGTAGACTCACTTCAATCTGTATTTCTGCTTTGCTCTTTACCAGCTTCTTCCTCTCACCTTCCTGGTGTGAATGGTTCTTTTCCCATTTTCCCAAGTCCTGAGCTATTATTCACTTCATTTATGATTTCTTTCGTGGCCTACTATGGGAATGGTTTTTAGGTTATGTTTAAGAACATCTGTATGGTGCAGAGTGCAGGAAGTTTATTCAGTCAACATTATTAAACTGTATTATTTAATCCTTATTTCTTTTTTCTTGACTACCTAGGATATCAGTATCTCAAAGTTGTATGTGAAACTCTCTTACTCAATATTGTTTTGGGTTCATTTCTCCCTGCATTTCGAATGGTTTTGGCTTCATGGGCATTTCAGTGTTATGGCTTCACGACAGACCATCTCTTACTAAAGCTTCTTAATTTCTGTTTCAACTTTATTTTGTCTAATAGAAATATAGTAATATTACTACAGATTTCTTTTAAGGTGTGCCCACTTTTCATTTTTACTGTTAGCCATCCTGGGCCATTTTGTTTTAGATGCAGCTCTTGTAAACAACATGTAGTTGGACTTACTCTGGATCCTTTAGTAGTGGCAACCATATACATGTATTGCCTTGAGTTACTATATTTGGTCTTAATCTCTTATCCTATATTTGTTCAGAAGCGTTCTGGCACTATCTACTCAGGAAAAGTGTGAGGGTAGCCTGATTTTTATTTTCTTTTTTTTTTTTTTTGTATCTAGGTAATCTACTAGATTTTCATTTTGAGTATCTCTAGGATATTTTTGTCTTTATATTTTGATATTTTAAATTCAAGAGAATAGGTCTATGTTGGTCTTTTAAAATTACTTTTATTAAATACTGGGCAAGCCCCTCAAAATTGGTTTCTTTCTTCAGCTCACTTTACGCTTAAGAAATTATTTCTTGGCTATACTTCTGCTTTCAGTCAAAATGGAATAATGGTGGGGCACCAGGGTGGCTCAGTTGGTTAAGCATCTGACTTAGGCTCAGGTCATGATCTCACGGTTCATGGGTTCGAGCCCCGCATCAGGCTCTGTGCTGACAGCTAGCTCAGAGCCTGGAGCCTATTTCAGATTCTGTGTCTCCCTCTCTCTCTGACCCTCCCTTGCTCATGCTGTCTGTCTGTCTCTCTCTCAGAAATAAGTTAAAAAAAACACTAAAAAAATTAAAAAACCCAAAATGGAATAATGGTGATCACATTTACCCCTATGCTGAAAAAAGCAAATAAAATGGAAAAGATTTGAAACATGGCTCTAAAGACAGTGGATAGGAGTCAACAAAGGAGAGTGGTCCCTGAGAGACAAGACACAAATGAGGTAAGCCCCCTAACTGCCCCTTGTTCATACCTGGAGAAAGTTTACAGGTCATGGTGCCGGGAAGGCAAACCCAGATGAAGCCCAGTGATACCCCAGAGTTGAGCAGACAGAGCCAGGAACCCAGGGAGTCCAGGAAGCTAGAGTTCACAGTCCAGAGCACCAGAGAGGGCAATGCTTGGTAGACAGAAAAGTCCAGAGATGATGAAGGGCCCCTCAAGTACTCAGCTGAATAGTGATCACAGGTATGTGAGGAAACTATTCAAGTAGCGAAGACACTCAAGAAGGTAATAGGAAACTGATGTTCACGCGGGGCCAGGAATGATGCCTGTCCCCCTCTCACAAGAGGGAAATCCTCATTAATTCACTGGGAAGAGAGAGAGAAGGTTTTCCCTCCCTGGTGGAGCAAACTTAAGCGTACACAAAATGCTGCGCTGGTCCCACCTAACAAAACTGAAATGTAAGACGTGAAAAGATCAAACTATTCCCAAATAATTATCCCCTAGAACAAAGCAATATTTATATAAATAAAAATATATCCAGCACCCAATAAGGCAAAATTTACAATGTCTGGCTGGCATCTAATGAAAATTGGACATGCTATCCCCCACTTAATCTCTCTCTCTCTCAAAAATAAACATTAAAAAAATAGAATTAAAAAAGAAAATCAGACCTGCAAGAAATAAAATATGACCTATCATTAGAAAAATCATTCAGCTGACACCAACCCCAAAAATGTCATGGATGACAGAATTAACAGACAAAGATGAATGCAATGTCAGAGATTAAAACCTATGCCATATGGGCTTAATGGCAGATTAAGACACCACAGGAGAGCAGTGACCTGAAGACCTAGCAAGAGAAACTATCCAGAGTGAAAAACAGTGAGAAAGAAGACTCAAAAATAAAAGTAACACAGCACAAGTGAACTGTGGGAACACTTCAATTGTCTTTATATGTATTTGAAGCCCCCAAGGAGAGACAAAAAAAAAAAGTGAATATTAATGGCTGATAATTTTCCAATTATGATGAAAATTTTAACCTACAGATCCAGACACACAAAACGTGAAGAAAATTACACAAGACACATTGTAATAAAGCTGCTTAACAGAAAGAGAAAATATTAAAAGCAGCCACAGGACACACTGTGTAGAGACCAAATACAAGCATGATGGCACTTTTCATATCAGTACCAACATAATCTGGGAAACAGTGGAATAACATATTTATGGTCTCAAAAGAAAAAAAGGTAAAGATATCTAAAAAATGAAGACAAAATTTAAAAAATTTTTTTTAATGATTTTAAGTAATCTGTACTCCCAACACGGGGCTCAAACTCACAACCCTGGGTTCACAAGTCACATGCTCTTCTGACTGAGGCAGCCAGGCACCCCAAAAATATTTTAGACATACAAAAGCTGAAGGACTTCAGCAGATTTGCACTATAAGAAACATTAAAGGAAGCCCTTCAAGAAGGAGGAAAATAGATGAAAATCTGAATCTATAAACAAAAGAATGAGTACAGAACATGGTAACTATGTAAGTAAACATAAAGACTTTGTTAAATCCCTCCCTAAAAGAGCATTGGCTTTTAAAAGCAAAAGCAGTTTTATCAATGTACTGTTGAGTAAAATTGCAACAACTGCACAGAGGCTGGGAGGGGAAAGGGGAATATCCAGTACGAGGTTCTTATCTTGACGTAAAGTGGTGTAAGAGCAGGTGAAAGCAGACCGCCACAGGAGGGTGCCGAGATGAGGGGAATTCTCTTCCACTGGTTGGAATGCAAACTTGTGCAGCCACTCTGGAGAATAGTATGGAGGCACCTCAAAAAGTTAAGAATACAACTACCCTATGACCCAGCAATTGCACTACTAGGTGTTTGTCCGAAGGACACAGGAGTGCTGATTCAAAGGGACACATGCACCGCGATGTTTACAGCAGCACTGTCAATAATAGCCATATTATGGAAAGAGCCAAATGTCCAACAACAGATGAATGGATAAAGAAGATGTGTATATATACAATGGAATAATATTACTCAGCCATCAAAAAGAATGAAATCTTGGGGCGCCTGGGTAGTTCAGTCAGTTAAGCGTCCAACCCTTGATTTCGGCTCAGGTCATGATCTCATGGTTTGCAAGTTTAAGACCCACACTGGGCTCTGCTGACAGCTCAGAGCCTGGAATCTGCATCAGATTCTAGGTCTCCCTCTCTCTCTGCCCCTCCCCTGCTCACTCGCTCTCGTGCACGCGCACGCTCTCTCTCTCTCTCTCTCTCTCTCTCACACACACACACACACACAGTCTCTCTCTCTCTCTCTCAAAAATAAACATTAAAAGAAAAAAACCAAAATAGATGAACAGAGGGGAAGAAAAGGGAAAAAAAAAAAAACAGGGAGGCAAACCATAAGAGATCTTAACTACAGAGAACTGAGGTAGTTGGAAGGGAGGCTAGTTGGGGGATGCTCTAAATGGGTAGTGGGAATTAAGGATGGCGCTTGTTATGATGAGTACTGGGTACTGTATATAAGTAATGAATCACTAAATTCTACTCCTGAGGGGCGCCTGGGTGCCTCATCACTTAAACATCCAACTTCAGCTCAGGTCACGATCTCACAGTTCAGGAGTTTGAGCCCCACGTCAGGCTTTGCACTGATCATGCAGAGCCTGCTTCAGATTCTGTTTCCCTCTCCTCTGCCCCACCCTGGCTTGCTCTCTCTCTCTCTTCAAAAATAAGTAAACATAAAAATTTTTAAAAATGATTTGCAATCATAGTATTTTTGGAAACCCTAGTCACGTCTATACAGTTTGGCATCTGACATACATAGAACAATTATAATTACATATGACTAGTTTGTTCTCATACACACGGAGTACTTATTTGAACTTAAACTACTTGTGGTTACGTTTGTAGTTTCTGTTGTTAAAATCATGTTGTAGATTTCAACAGTTTAAATGCATAATAAATTTTCCTTAGAAATGCTATTTACTTACACTGACAGCATTAATATCTGACACGTGTCCAGTGAAAGACTGTCTACACATTCCATCTCGAATATCCCATAATTTTGAAGAGGCATCACAAGCACCAGAAACAAAAGTCCTCATGTCAGGACTCAGAGAAAGACTCATCACATCTCCAGAATGCCCAGTGAATGTGGTGGTCTGCTGGGCAGTTTCGATGTCCCATAAAGCACTATAATCAAAAATAAATTAAAATAATGACTATTATATCTTGTTCTTATGTTAGTTCCTACTACCACCCTCTACCTCCCAATCAATGTTCTTGTGGGCCACACTTACCAAGTTGTATCTCCTGAACTTGTGACAATTTGGCTGTCATCTAAAAATCGACAGCAGGACAAGTAGCCTACAAGCATGAGAAAAATCAGCAACACATTTTAGGTTAGGCACAGTTCATTAACTCAATTACCATATGAAATAGTAATACTACTGACTTTTTTAAATCAATACACGGGCAACATATGTTAGTATAATCTGCAGTTCTACTTTTAATTACTTCAAGTTCTATGCTGTCTGCAACGAAATTGTATCAAAAGCTTGGATATTTACTATGTCAACGGTGTCTTGTTGGACACACTGAGAATTACAATTAAGGCAGCAGTCCCTTCTGTCTACTAGAATTACCTGAGAGATTCCTTTACACAAATATCTATGACAGACTGGGCTCAGTACACAGGGAAGTCCTTCAGTAATAATGTGAGAAATTATAACCACCTCAAGGGAGGCTTCATGAAAAAAAAAAGGGGGGGGGGCGCGTCATTTGAATGTTCAGAATTCACCAGGTTTTCAAAATATGGAAATGGCAGAAAAATGACATTAGAGATTCTTGTAAAAAACATGGTCAAGAATTCAGAGAGGCAGAAATCTGATAAATGGAAATAAACTGCTTATTAACACTGCTAACGAAATCCTATACATGACTGTGTACACACTATGGTGTACATACTGTCAAATAAAGCAATGCATTATCACAATGATGGAGTGTTTCTCAATGTGTATCTAATACATACTTCCAGTTACATAACTAAGTACAGATGCCAAATCCAATCATTGTCAGATGGTTGAAGAGAAAACAGAATTATTTTGCTTTTTGGTTTATTATTGTTTGAATATTTTGTAATCAACCTGTCATTTTTACAAAATAGCACTATTTTTGAAAGAAAAATAATGTTATGGTCATCATTTGTGTAAGTATAAAGTTTGTATTTTCCTGATTCTTCATAATTTCTACTCTCACTTGATTGACACTCCACTTTCACCAGCTGAGCACAACCTGTCATTCATTTCCCTCAATCAGTTCATTCTTTAGGAGTCCTCAATTTGAAAGGAAAGGATGATATTTAGTGAAGCTCACCTGTGTGACCTGGTAACTCTCGGCTCACTCTCACGTTTCCCTCTCTGGTTTTTAAGTTATATATAGAGCAGATGTTGTCCAGTCCTCCACATGCAACATAATTACCAGAGGGGGCATAGGCACAGGTCATCACCCAGGACGACCTCAGAGGAATAGCATGCAACTGTACAGCAAATATAACAAAAACTGTTACCAAGATTACAAAAAGATTACATTTTTCAGACCTATTTCTAGTGAAGCAAATATTACTATATTACTAAAAATTAAATGCATCTAAAAATAAGCCGAGACACACCTGGGTGGCTCAATCAGTTAAACATCTGGCTTATGATCTGATTTCGGCTCAGATCATAATCTCAGGGTCATGGGATCAAGCCCTCCGTTTGGCTCCATGCCTAATGAATCCAAGCCTGAGATTCTCTCTCACTTTCCCTTTGCACCTGCCCCACTCACGCTTGCTCTAAAAAACTAAATAAAAATAAGCTGAATTAAAAATGCAATGGTTTAAGTGAATGAAACCTAAAATACTAATTCATATTAAAATACCTATTTTTTTCTGTATTAATATCAATTCATTCAGATTTAAGTGTTCGCATCAGAAATTCCCTTGGGGCACCTGGGTGGCTCAGTCATTAAGGATCCAACTCTTGATTTCAGCTCAGGTCATGATCTCACAGTTCATGAGATGGAGAGCCCTGTGTTGGGGGTCTTGCTGGCAGCATGGAGCCTGCTTGGGATTCTCTCTGACCCTCCCCTAATTGCGTACACACACACTCACGCTCTCTAAATAAAAAAACAAACATTTAAAAATTATTAAGAGAAGCAAGGACACAGGATGTTTCAATACCAATCTACCCATTCAAATTATTAAGTAAAAAAAAGAATAAAATTCTTTGTTTTGGCAATAGCACTCAAAAGAGGAATTTCCTCCATGACTACAGTGAACAACACAAGTCTCAGAGGCAATTAAAATGGTTCTTCCATGTAAAGATGGCACTGTATCCTTATAATAGGATATACACTCTGTGCTCAAATTCAAATAATGGTAAAAGTTTGCACTAATCTGCCCACATCATTCTGGGACCTTGTTACCAATACCAATTATTTGCAAGTAGGTGGCAAAATTTGGAATAGCAAGGCTAAATGGTCCAGAGAATCAACACACTGTATGATTACTGTGATGTTCTTATTTAAATCTAAAATATCTTTGGGATGTCTGGGTGGCTCAGTTGGTTAAGCATCTGACTTCAGCTCAGGTCATGATCTCATGATTTGTGGGTTCAGGTCCTGCATTGGGATCTGTGCTGATGGCTCAGAGCCTAAAGCCTGCTTCAGATTCTCTGTCTCCCTATCTCTCTTCCCCTTCCAAGCTTGTGCTTGCTCGCTTGCTCTTTCTCTCAAATAAGCACTAAAACAAACAAAAAACTTTAATATCTTTAAAACTATTTTTTAAAAAAATTAAAAAATAAAACTTATTTTATTCTAGGAAAATATAGTTGAAAGATATGGGCCAATTAGTATAGAAAAACTGGTGCAAATCTGTCTTAGCTAGCTTTAAAATTTCAACCAGACTGAAGTTGTCTGCTTCAAAAAACTGTATTTTTAAATCTTTAGTAAAAATAGTGATATAAGAATATACAAAATCTAACAGGTATTTGATGTAAGTTTTCCCCTACGACTCAACACTTTTCCATCAGGATTCCTTCCAATGAAGAAGGAATTATTAGCAAGACCCTGTAGGATTTGCCAAAAGATAGGAAGAAGTTGTAATCTGCCTCCAATCTACTGCATCTTCTGAGCACTCCGGAAACAAAAATCAATACCTACAGTAGACCTAAGAAAAGGTTCACAGTAGCATTCTGGCACACCCACAACTAGAAACAAAAGTCTCAGGGTCATCGCCACATTAGAAAATGGGAATTAAGGGGCGCCTGGGTGGCTTAGTCGGTTAAGCGTCCGACTTTCGCTTAGGTCATGATCTCGCGGTTCGTGGGTTCGAGCCCCGCGTCGGGCTCTGTGCTGACTGCCCCCTCAGAGCCTGGAGCCTGTTTCCAAGTCTGTGTCTCCCTCTTTCTCTGACCCTCCCCTCTTCACGCTGTCTCTCTCTCCTAGAAATAAATTAAAAAAATATTAAATAAATAAATAAATGAATTAAAAAGGTGGTCACAGTCATTCCGTCACTGCGAGTGTGGATGCCAAGTGATGTTAAGAGGTTGGATGTGCTTGGGGTTACTGAGCAGTGGTAACTGGAGTTAGTCTTCAGAGTAACACACAGCTTCACTTTNAAAAAAAAAAAAAAAAGAAAATGGGAATTAAAGAAAAAATCGGGCACCTTGGGTGGCTCCATCGGTTAAGCATCCAACTTCAGCTAGGGTCATAAACCCATGGTTCATGAGTTCGAGCCCCACATTGGGCTCTGTGCTGACAGCTCAGAGCCTGGAGCCTGCTTCAGATTCCAGGTCAGTCGGTCAGTCTCGGTCCCTCTCTCCCTCCCTGCCCCCTCGCTGTCCCTCCCCCACTCATGCCCTGTCTCAAAAAAATAAACATTAAAAAAATTTTTTTTAATCATTGACAGGGTCGCCTGGCTGGCTCAGTCAGAAGAGGATTTTTTTTTGTTTGTTTGTTTTAAGAGCATGTGTCTTGATCTCAAGATCATGAATTTGAGCCCCATATTGGGTGAAGAGATTACTGAAATAAATACAACTTAAAATAAAATTTAAAATCATTTATATTTACAACTGATGCACACTCTTTTCTAATATTCAAATACAAAATATGAGACTCAAGTAAAACACACTGAACAATATTCCAACAGTTGTCCTTGGGAATATAAAAGGGCTTAATATTAAAAACAAACACTAAGCCCAAATAGAGGAATTGGATTAAAACAGATGGAATAAATTTATCTTTGAAGGAAATTAAAGTTCGAAGTAATGAAGGAAAAAACTGTTGGACACCAAACTAAATAAAAGGTTACTTAAGAGAATGATTAAGAAATCCTACCTTATTTGTTGTGTAGCTATCCCAAATAATTAAATTTCCATCCTGAGAAGCACTGACTAGTAACCTATAAGAAAAAACACAAAAATAATTTGACAGAGGAAAAAGGTAGTTTAAATTAGTCATGCACTGCATTAATGTAGAACAGTTCAGAAAAGAAAAAAACAATTTTTCTAATTAAAAACTTGATACCAGAAAATATCTTCTCGAATTTATTCTGCATGACAAAAATTTTCAATGACATAGAATTGAGCAAAATTTAAACATTTTTATTTTTTATTTATTTTTCAATGTTTTTATTTATTTCTGAGAGAGAGAGAGAGAGAGCGAGAGCATGAGCAAGTGAATGAGCAGGGGAGGATCAGAGAGAGAGGGAGACACAGAATCTGAAGCAGACTCCAGGCTCTTAGCTAGCTGAGAGCACAGAGCCCGATGTGGGGGGTTGAACCCAAGAACTGGGAGATCATGACCTGAGCCAAAGTCGGATGCTTAACTGACTGAGCCACTCAGGTGCCCCTAAACATTTTTAGAAATGTCTCTGGTTATGATTAAACTTTCTTTTTAATGATTCAACTTTTTTATGGTAATATTCTAGTACTTATTAAAGATTCTGAAGATATTAACTGACGATTATTTACTGACTTAAATTTAATGACAACAGAGTAGCTAAAAGCCTAACAACCATATTTCACTTCATCTAAAAATCTCAATGGAGAGCCTGTGAATACAGCGCAGTGTTAATAGATGCGACACAGGACATGCCTCCTGCCCTCAAGGGCCCCAGCGTCTAGGAGAGAAGATATTTACACACGTTCACAATAAATCAAGTAAGTGAAAATTGTCAGAGGGGTGATACATAATCAACACCACAGGAAAACAGAAGAGGGACAAATAAGTGCTGGTAGAACTAATCAAGCAGTCTTGCTAAGAATGCATACTGAAAAATGGAATTCTGAGACCTAAAAGTAGAGAGAAGTCTATATTCTGTGAGGAGGGTATGTTCAATGACAAGAGGTAGAAAAATAGTGTTTCAGGATATGTGAATTTTCCAGTCGCAGAGAGTGTGTGAAAAATGGGCATGATAGGTGAGAAAAGTAGAATGGGCTTCAACTGCAGAAGACTTTGTCTGCTGGCTATTAAATAGGAACTCTAAACTAAGTAACTGTTATTGAACTTCTTGTTTTCCTTTGGAAAATTTTCACTATGGTATAAAATTCAAAAGATACAAAAAAAAAATATTCAGTAGCAAAAAGTCACCTTCCTCTCCGGGTTACCAAGCCACCCAGACCCCTTCCCTGTAGGTAAATAACATTAGCAGGGTTTCATGTAGCAACTGCAGCAAATTCTTTTTTTTTAATTTCCTTAAAAGTTTTTATTTATTTTTGTGACAGAGACAGCAAGAGTGGGAAAGGAACAGAGAGCGAGAGGGAGACACAGAATCCAAAGCAGGCTCCAGGCTCTGAGCTGTCAGCACAGAGCCTGAGGTGGGCCTTGAATCCACTAGCTTTGAGATCACAACCTGACCCGAAGTCAGATGCCCAACCGACTGAGCCATTCAGGGGCACCAGCAAATTCTTTATGAAAGGAAGATCTAACATGAGGGCACAAGGCAGACGGGAAATAAATCCTGTAAAAAATCAACTGGCATCTGGGGCACCTAGGTGGCTAAGAAGATTAAGTGTCCAACTCTTGATTTCAACTCTGGTCATGATCTCATGGTTCATGAGATCGAGCCCTGGGTCTGATTGGGATTCTCTCATTCTTAAAATAAACTTAAAAAAAATCAATTGGCACCATCAACATCAAGGTGAGAAGAACTATTAAGTGATGAACTGATCAAGACAGGTTCCTTGATGTTTTTCTATGAAGATTAATATTCTTGAGAAATTTTGAGGAAAGAAAGTAACATTATTTCAAGTGACTGTATTTTCAATTAAAAGTTTGCTGCATCAATGGGGAGACTTTTTTTTCTTAAACTTCTTTAAAAATAAAACATTTGGCCTAACTTTATGCCACCTGTCTATTATATAACTTTATTTTTCCCCTCCTAGGAGGCACTTTTTTTTTTTTAAGAGAGAGACAGAGTGAGCAGGGAAGGGGCAAAGAGAGAGAGAAAGAGGATCTTAAGCAGGCTCCACATTCAGCATGGAGCCTGATTCAGGGCTTGTTCTCACAACTCTAAGATCATAACCTGAGCTGAAATCAAGAGGCAGTCATTTAACCAACTGAGCCATCCTATCACCCCACAGGAGGCACATTTCTATGTTACTGGACCCAAGTATCCCATTTACGCTAAGCTATGCCAAGCAATAAGATGACATCTGCAGCAGGCACAACCTTTTTAGTTTCTCCTGGGAAAGAATAAATGTCCAACTTTTATTAAAAAATAATTTCTTGGGCACCTGGGTGGGTCAGTCGGTTAAGCATCTGACCTTTGATTTAGGTTGAGGTCATGATCCCATGATTTGGGAGATCCAGCCCAGCATCAGGCTCCACGCTGACAGCATGGAGCCTGCTTGGGATCCACTCTCTCCCTCTCTTTCTGCCCCACCTCTACTCACACACACTCTCTCAAAATAAATAAACTCAAAAAAAAAAAAAAAAAAAAAAGATTTCTTAGTTGGGACTTTTCCCGATGACAATAACCAAATCAAAAGAACAAGTCAACCACTACGGCAGCAGGCCAATCTGCAACTGGAGTTACTCTAGAAGCCCAGGAGCCAAGTAAATCATGATGAGCAACCATCCAAGCATAAACCAGACAGCAGCAGTGTGCGTGGGCATACATACATACACATGTACTTGTACACTGGGCTTAGGGAAATAGAAGATGTATTGAGTGTACTTGTATTATGTAATTCTATCTTTTGTGATTCTAGGTAGTAAATAATTATAGCAATATACAGTAACTTGTACACAGCAACAATATTCAAATATTGCATATTCACTGAAATTAAGGTTAATACACAATAAAGCTGCCTTTGCCGCATTAAGGAAAAACACAGTATAATAACCCACTGCAAGGAAAAGAAATCCTAAACAGTTTACATGGACCATATGATAAAGGATATTTTTGAGAGGTAAATTTATTTTCCATATTAAAGGTTTCGAAACATTTCAAGTGTCAAGGAATTATTTTTAGTAAAAGCAAGGTCTTCATATCTGAAGCATTTTCTACAAACATCCCATAATATATAGCTGGTTTTCAAAGAAAATGCAAATGATTTTTTTTTAATATTTTTTTATTTATTTCTAGGAGAGAGAGAGACAGCATGAGCAGGGGAGGGTCAGAGAGAGAGGGAGACAAAGACTCTGAAATAGGCTCCAGGCTCTGAGCTGGCAGTCAGCACAGAGCCCGACGCAGGGCTCGAACCCACAAACCGCGAGATCATGACCTAAGCGAAAGTCGGACGCTTAACCGACTAAGCCACCCAGGCACCCCAAATGATTCTTAATGAAAATAATTCCAACAGTTGGATGATGGAAGATACAAACCTTGAATCATATCCCCAATGCATCGCATAGATTTTAGCCAGGTGACCCCTCAGCGTACGTCTTGTTCGCATCTGTATTCGACCCACGGAATCCATATTGGATGTGATCTTTAGAAAGCATCAAGAATGTTATTTTCTACCTTAGACATAGCTCAGAAAATAAAGTAGAAACAACAGGCATAAGACACAAAACAAACTGATAGCAACTAAAGGTAGTTTAAATAATTCCAGAGTCATTATAGATTATAGATTATAGGATCAGTAAATTGAAGAAAAAGTAGGATTTAAAATTATCCTATTTGCACACCTTCCTGTGAGAATATCTACTACAGACTATCAACTTTTAAAATGATTTTACTTACTTTAGTAAAAACACCAGCCACAAATAAAAATCGAAGAGATGATCAAATAAAACATGTATAATTTTAACTGTCTATAAGAAAGCAAGCTTTAGCACATATTTCCTTAATACAAATTATCAGTACTAGTTAAGCTAATGAAACCTTTGTTAAGAGTTTATGTAAGAAAAAAATAGTTAACCAGGACATATCAAAAAGAATCAGAAGCTAACCTAAAAAAATACATATGAATCTACATGTTTTGTAGTATTTGTTTTTCCACAGGCTTCTATTTTAACAAGTATACTTTAAAACGCATATGTACAGCATCTGACAAGTTACAGTGTTTTTAAATAGAGATCTCATTTTTCTCAATACTAATAAAACCATCTACATGTCATATGCACCAGTGTTAAGCTACTTCATGTGAATTACCAAGATGAAGAAAAAATAAATTTACCTGAATAAGTGTTGCATCATTACATGCTTTCCTGGCATCCTGAAGAAAGAGGATTATAATACTTTTAAACACAAATCTCTGGATAGGACTTAAAATACTATTTTCATTGAAAATGTAGACTTAGAAATATACCTTAGACTTAAATAAAGATTACCACATAATCTTTATTTAAAATTCAGTGGCTGGTACATTCACAATGTTGTGCAACTGCCACCACCAATTCCAGAACATTTATCATTAAAACAAACAAAAAAACCCTATACTTCCCAATTTCTTCATCCCTTGGTAATAAGTAGTTTACTTTCTACCTCTATGGATTGCCTATTCTGGACATTTCATATAAACAAAATCCTAGAATAGGACCTTTTGTCTGGCTTCTTTCACTTCATGCAGGTTTTCAGGGTCCCTCTATATTGTGGTGCATCAGTACTTCATTTCTTTTTATGGCTGAGTAATATTCCACAGTATGTCCATTAACTGATGGATATTTAAGTTGTTTCCTTTTTTGGGTTTTTTTTGTTTTGTTTTGTTTTTTTAAATGTTTTTTTTATTTATTTCTAGGAGAGAGAGAGACAGCGTGAGCAGGGGAGGGTCAGAGAGAGAGGGAGTCACAGACTGAAACAGGCTCCAGGCTCTGAGCTGGCAGTCAGCACAGAGCCCGACGCGGGGCTCGAACCCACGAACCGCGAGATCATGACCTAAGCGAAAGTCGGACGCTTAACCGACTAAGCCACCCAGGCGCCCCATCCATTTTTGGATTTTTAATGAATAACGATGCTGTGGACATTCACGTACAAGTTGTGTGTACACGTCTTCAATTCTTCTAGGAATGGCAAGTGATATGCTAACTCTGATTAATTTTTTAATCAAATGTCAAATTGTTTTTTTTTATAGTTTATTTTTGAGACAAAGAGAGACAGAGCACAAGTAGGAGAGGGGCAGAGAAAGAGACACAGAATCCAAAACAGGCTCCAGACTCTGAACTGTCAGCACAGAACCCGACGCGGGACTTAAACCCATGAACCGTGAGATCATGACCTGAGCCGAAGTCGGACGCTTAACCGACTCAGCCACCCAGACGCCCCTGTCAAATTGTTTTCATCACAGCAGCTGTACCATTTTACATTTCAACCAGGAATGTATTAGGAGCTTTCCAATTTCTTCACACCCTCACCAACACTGCTACCTTTCTTTTATTACTATAGCCATTTTCATGGTTGTGAAATGGTATCTAACTATAGTTTTGATTTGCATTTCTTTAATGATTAGTAATGGTGAGCATCTGTACATGTGCTCATTGGCCATTTGTAGATCTTCTTTGAAGAAATGTCTATTCAAATCCTTTGCCCATTTTTAAACTGTTGTTCATTGTTGAATTGTAGCAGTCCTTTATATATATTCTGGACACAAGACCCTTACCCTAAATAATACATTATAATACCCTATACTATATGTACAGTATTCTATAATGTATTTTCACATTCTGTAGACGGTCTTTCCATTTTCTTGATTAGTGTTCTTATATACAAGTTTTTCATTTTGATGAAGTCTGATTGATTTCTTCTGTTGCTTGGGCTTTCAGGGTCATATTCAGCTGTTGCCAGGAGTGCCTGGGTAGCTCAGCTGGTTGAACGTCTGACTTTAGATCAGGTCATGATCTCCCTGTTTGTGGGTTTGAGCCCTGCATCAGGCCCTGTGCTGACAGCTCAAAGCCTGGAGCCTGCTTCAGATTCTGTGTCTTCCTCTCTCTCTCTCTCTGCCCCTCCTCCTCCATCCCTCCCTCTCTAAAAATAAATAAAAATATTAAAAAAACTGTTGCCTAATCCAAGGTCACAAAGATTAAAAGCTATACTTAATTCAAAGAATTTTCATACTTTTAGTGTTTATATTTAGGTACCATTTTCAGTTAATTTTTATAAATGGTTTGAGGTAGGAGTCCAAATTCATTCTTCTGCATGTGGATATCCAGTTGTCCCAGCACCATCTGTTGGAAATACTATTCTTTCTCTCTCAAATAGTCTTTGTTATCCTCACTGAAAATCAACTGGCCCTAGATAAATGGGTTCATTTAAGGACTCTCAATTCTAGTCCATTGTGCAAATATACTTTTGGTTTATGATTGAAAGATTTTAAATTGCATCCCCATGAGTAAAAATGAACTAGGTTGGTTTAATAAGCCCATAGTATTCTGAGTTATATTTGTTACTAAGCTTCAGCAAAAAAGTTCAGGGTTCCCTTTTGGTTTGTTCTGGCATCTAGAAGTTGAGGTGAGAGGAAGGATATTTATAGCATAACCCAGGTCATTTCAGAAGTATTTTTAAAAATCTGTAACACATCTTTAAAATGCTTACTATACACCATACTTGCAATTAGAAGTAAAACATTTTATATCAAATATGAAGGCAGGATAAACCAAAACAATTTATGTTAATAAGGAATAGCTGACATGGAGTCACAACTATATTCTTATATTAATAGCAAGGCCCTTACATGTAAGCAGGTGTTTATGCTTAAGCATTATAGGAGAGCCTTTCAAAGTGACCTTAAATCTGAAGGAAATCATCAAAAAGAAGATAGTGAAACAGGAATTAATACAACAAAATAACATTTCCTAAGCAACAAAATGTTTTCAAAAGAGTCCCCCAATAAATTTAGAGGATTCATATATATGGGGAAATCAAAAGCACAGTTCTTCCTACTAGGTTTGAAACTACGTTTTCCTCTCAAAAACTAGGGTAGTATCCTCTGTTTTTCTCTATTGAGCTTAGCAGACTCCTATGCAAAGAGGCAGCACACAGTACTTGCTGAATAAATGCCCCAAATGGACAACTCATTCCAGTCAGCCAAGGGGAATATGCTGCCTCTGCTTGCAGCAAAGACCAGATGGAACACAGGATCCTTTCAGCTGCCCTTTCAACCTATTTATAACACTTAGAATCTCTCTATGTAAGGATGTTCTTAAGTAGTTACACAAACATATGATTTGATTCTCTCATTCTTAGTCAAATTGTGGGTTGAGAAACTTCATTTGGCAAGGAATAATTTAGTCCTTTTTCCGACAATGAAAAGAATTTCCAGAAAGGATAGTGATGGCCAGAGCCATGTTCCAAAAATGGTAGAGTCGAAGACTAAATTCTAAAAAGAGGGTTCTCTGATTTTAAGCTTTATGAAAATCTTGTTTAGGTCATCTTTCTTAATTCAGTCATTCAGTAAAAGAAAAAAAAAATCCATTGAACACTGTGTCAGGTACTATTCTGGGCACCACAGATGTAGCAGCAGACAAACCAAAAATCCTGGCCTTCCTACAGGGCTTGTAATGTTAAAAGCACAATTAAACTGCATGTGAAAATTACTGAATAGTGCAAATCAGTAAAAATCAAGATGTTGGAATATAACCATCTACATAAAACAGTTACTTGCCAATCATGCAAAGATTCTGTTCACATTCAGAAGAACTTGCTCTGATGAACTTTCCCATTCCAAGTAGCAATTACAAAGGAAAATTCTGTTTTCTCTACTTCTGTTTTTTAATTTAAAATAAATCATACTGGGGCGCCTGGGTGGCTTAGTCGGTTAAGCGTCCGACTTTCACTTAGGTCATGATCTCGCGGTTCGTGGGTTTGAGCCCCGCGTCGGGCTCTGTGCTGACTGCCAGCTCAGAGCCTGGAGCCTGTTTCAGTCTGTGACTCCCTCTCTCTCTGACCCTCCCCTGCTCACGCTGTCTCTCTCTCTCTCTCTCCTAGAAATAAATAAAATATTAAAAAAAAAAAATTTGTAAAAAAAAAAAAATTGCATACATTTCTATTATGTCATGTGTTTATACCATACTTAAGTATACTGTTAGATTATATTTCTCGAAGTGAGGGGGAAAGCAAAAGGGAGGGTCTTTAAATATAACATGTCATGATTACAGCACTTTACCTACATGTGGTTACTTGAAATCACGGGAGAGGATTCAGGGAGCTCCTACACCCATGCAGTTGTGTTTGGGAGGCTGGTGAGATAGGAAAGGAATTAAGACACAGAATCCTCCAGTTATCAAAAATCTCCCAACAAATCAGAGCCCTGGACCAGATGGCTTCCCTGGGAAATTCTATCAGACATTTAAATCAAGAGTTAATATCCATTTTTCTCAAGCTGTTCCAAAAAACAGAAATGGAAGGAAAACTTCCAGACTCATTCTACAAAGCCAGCATTACTTTGATTCCTAAACCAGAGACTCAGGAGAAAAAAAAAAAAAAAAAAAAGAACTACAGGCCAATATCCCTGATGAACATGGATGCAAAAATCCTCAACAAGACACTAGCAATTTGAATTCAACAGCATATAAAAAGAATTATCCACCATGATCAAGTGGGATTCATTCCTGGGTTGCAGAGCTGGTTCAATATTCGCAAAAATCAATGTGATACATCACATTAACAAAAGAAAAGAACCTTATGATCCTGTCAATAGATGTATAAAAAGCATTTGACAAAATACAACATCCTTTCTTAATAAAAACCCTCGAGAAAGTCGGGATAGAAGGAACCTACTTAAACATCATAAAACCCATCTATGAGAAGCCCTCAGCTAACATCATGCTCAATGGGGAAAAACTGAGAGCTTTCCCCCAGAGATCAGAATCATGACAGGGATGTCCACTCTCACCACTGTTGTTTAACATAGTGCTGGAAGTCCTAGCATCAGCCATCAGACAACAAAAGGAAATAAAAGGCATCAGACTTGGCAAAGAAGAAGTCAAACTTTCACTTTTCGCAGATGACATGATACTCTACATGGAAAACCTGACAGACTCCACTAAAAGTCTGTTAGAACTGATTCATGAATTCAGCAAAGTCACAGGGTACAAAAATTAATGTACAGAAATAGGTTGCATTTTTATACACCAATAATGAAGCAACAGAAAAAGAAATCAAGTAACTAATCCCATTCACAACTGCACAAAAAAACAGAAAATACCTAGGAATAAACCTAACCAAAGATGTAAAAGATCTGTATGCTGAAAATTACAGAAAACTCAGGAAGGAAACTGAAGAAGACACAAAGAAATGGAAAAACATTCCATGCTCACGAATTAGAAGAATAAATATTGTTAAAATGTCAATATTGCCCAAAGCAATCTACACATTCAATGCAATCCCCATCAAAATTGCACCAGCATTCTTCTCAAAGCTAAAACAATCCTAAAATTTGTATGGAACCACAAATGACCCCAAATAGCCAAAGTAATATTGAAGAAGTAAACCAAAACGGGAGGCATCACAATCCCAGACTTTAGCCTCTACCACAAAGCTGTAATCATCAAGACAGTATGATATTGGCACAAAAACAGACACACAGACCAATGGAATAGAATAGAGAGCCCAGAAATGGACCCAAAATGTATGACCAATTAATCTTCGACAAGCGGGAAAAGCGTATCCAATGGAAAAAGACAGCCTCTTTAACAGATGGTGCTGAGAGAACTGGACAGGAAGATGCAGAAGAATGAAACTAGACCACTTTCTTACACCATACACAAAAATAAACTCAAAATGGATGAAGGACCTGAATGTGAGACAGGAAACCATCAAAACCCTAGAGGAGAAAGCAGGAAACAAACTAATTGACCTCAGACGCAACAATTTATTACTTGACACATCCCCAAAGGCAAGGGAATCAAAAGCAAAAATGAACTATTGGGACCTCATCAAGATAAACAGCTTCTGCACAGCAAAGGAAACAATCAACAAAACTAATAGGCAATGAACGGAATGGGAAAACATATTTGCAAATGACCTATCAGATGAAGGGCTAGTATCCAAAATCTATAAGGAACTCACCAAACTCCACACCCAAAAAACAAATAATCCAGTGAAGAAATGGGCAGAAGACATGAACAGACACTTCTCCAAAGAGGACATGCAGATGGCCAACAAACACATGAAACCATGTTCAATGTCAGTCATCATCAGGGAAATACAAATCAAAAGCATACTGACATACACCTCATGCCAGTCAGAGTGGCTAAAATGAACAAATCTGGAGAATACAGATGCTGGCGAGGATGTGGAGAAAACGTTCACCCTCTTACATTGTTGGTGGGAATGTAAACTGGTGCAGCCTCTCTGGAAAACAGTGCGGAGGTTCCTAGAAAATTAACAATAGAACTCCCCCTAAGACCCACTAACAGCACTACTAGGAATTTACTCAAGGGATACAGGAGTGCTGATGCCTAGGGGCACAGAAATAACCAAATCATGGAAAGAGCCTAAATGTCCATCAACTGATGAATGGATCAAGAAGATGTGGTTTATATATACAATGGAATACTACATGGCAATAAGACAGGATGAAATCTGGCCATTTGTAGCAATGTGGATGGAACTCAAGGGTATGATGTTAAGTGAAAAAAGTCAGGCAGAGAAAGACAGATACCATAAGTTATAACAGAGGACCATAGGGGAGGGGAAGGGGAAAAAAAATAGTTGAGGAGAGGCGGGGAGGCAAGCCATAAGAAACTCTTAAATACTGAGAACAAACTGAAAGCTGATGGGAAGTGGGGGAGAGGGAGAAATGGGTGATGGGCATGGAGGAGGGCACTTGTTGGGATGAGCACTGGGTGTTATATGGAAACTAACTTGACAATAAACTGTATTTTAAAAAAAAAGATACAGAATTCTCCATCCACGTAAAAGTAGCAGAGGCAAATGTGCACAAGGAACTATTTAAAACAAGGCTGGCTGTGATCAGCCCTGTAACACAAGTCCAAAGTGCTACAGAAGTAAGGAGCTACCATTTATTAGTAAGTTCTTTCCATGTCATTTCATTTAATCATCTCCACTAACCTTTGCTTTACAGCAAAGATGCCAGGCAAAGAAGTTAAACTTGCTCAAGGCCACAGAAGATTTAAAAGGCAAAGCCCATGCACTTTCCACCATGCCGTGCAGCCTTCCAATAAATGGAGAATAAATCCAACTGGAGGACTCTGGGGAGTCTTTTCAGATGAAGGGACTCAATGACCTGGAGTCATAGGAGCAAAACTGGAGCAAAGATAGCATAATTCTGGGCAAAGGAAACAGCTTGTAAATGGGCGATAAAGTGGGAAAGACCAATGCACGTTCAGAATATGGCCACCAGAGATCTATGGCTACAACACAGGATGTAGAACGGGATGCCAGCCGGGCCGCAGAGTTGGGAGGCAGTGCGGCAGTGGTGTTGGGGCACAGACTCTGGCATCACAATACACCTCAACTGAATCCTGGCTCTACCACTTAGCAGTTATATTACTTTGGCCAGTTATTTAATCTCACTGAGGATCAGTCTCCTCAGCTATAAAATGAAGCAACACCATTTACCTCACAGAGTTGCTATGAGGATGAAGTGAGAACGACAGGTGACAGTGTGCCTAGCCAATCATTCCAGACAAGGACATCACAAGAAAATTACAGGTCACTATCCCTGATGAACATAGATGTAAAACCTCAATTAAATATTAGCAAACCAAATTCAGCAGTACATGGAAACAATCACACACCATAATCAAGTGGGACGTATTTAGGGGTAGAAGGATGGCTCAGCATCCACACATCAATGTGACACAGTACATTAACAAAATGAAAGATAAGAACTGTATGACCATCTCAATAGATGAAGGAAAGGCATCTGACAAAATGCAACATCCATTTATGATAAAAACCCTCGACAATGGGAGTATAGAGGAAATGTACCTCAACATAAAAAAGGTAAAAGGACAAGCTGATAACATCATATTCAATGATGAAAAGCTGGATGCTTTTCCTCTAACATCAGGAATAAGACAAGGATGCCTACACTTTCCACTTTAATCCAACATTACTGGAAGTCTCTGCCAGAGCAATTAGGCAAGAAAAAGGAATAAAGGCATCCAAATCAGAAAGGAAGAAATAAAGCTGTCACTATTTTGACATTATATATAGGAAACCCTAAAGAATCTTATTAATAAACCATTAGAAATAAATTCAGTAAAGCTGTAAGACACACAAAACATACAAGAATCTACTGTATTTCTATACACTAATAATTAACTATCACGAAGAAATCAAGAGAACAATCCCATTTACAATTGCATCAAAAGGAAAAAATACCTAGGGATAAATTTAACCAAGGAAGTGAAAAGACCTGTGCACTGAAAATAGGGAAGATGAAAGAAACTAAAGACACAAATCAACGGAAAGTCATTCTATGCCCATGGATTGAAAGAATATTGTTAAAATGTCCATACTACTCAAAACAAGCTACAGATGCAATGCAATCTGTATCAAAATTCCACAGATACATTTTCCACAAAATTACAAATAATCCTAAAATCTGTATGAAACCACAAAACACCCTAAATAGCCAAAGAAATGTGAGACAAAAGAACAAAACCGGAGGCATCATGTTCTGATTTCAAATTACATTACAAAGCCACAGTAACCAAAGAGTACAGAATTGTGATAAAAATGAACATATAGATTAACAGAACAGAGAGACCAGAAATATACCCATGCATATAGGGTCAATTCATTTATGACAATAGGGGAAAGACAGTCTCTTCAACAGTGTTGGAAAAACTGGATAGCCACAAGCAAAAGAATGAAACTGTACCACTATCTTACACCATCAACAAAAATACACTCAAGATGGATTAAACACTTGAATGTAACACCTGAAACCATAAAACTACTAGAAAAAAATATAGGTGGTAAGCTCCTTGACATCTCTCTTCGCAATGATTTTTTGGATTGGACGCCCAAAGCAAAGACAACAAAAGGCAAAAATAAACAAGTGGGTCTGTATCTAACTAAAAAGCTTCTGCACAGTAAAGGAAACCATCAATAAAATGAAAAAGCAACCTTCTGGAAGGGAGAGAATATTTGTAAATCCTGTATCTGATAAGGGGTTAAGATCCAAAACAAAGACCTTGGACAACTCAAAAGCAAAACAATCCAATTTTTAAAAAAAGGGAAAATATACTATGCCCATGGATTGAACGAATACTGTCAAAATGTCCATACTACCCAAAATAATCTACAGATTCAATGCAATCCCCAAACACCAATAGAATTTTTCACAGAACCAGAACAAAGTATCCTAAAATCTGTATGCAACCACAAAAGACCCTGAACAGCCAAAGCTGAATAGCTAATCTGAGAAAGAACAAAGTTGGAGGTATCACAATTCCAAATTTCAAACCATACTTCTAAGTCATAGTAAATCAAAACAGTATGGTACTGACACAATAGACAAATCAATACAACAGGACAGTGCCCAGAAATAAATGCATGTTTATATGGCCAATCAATCCATAACAAAGGATGCAATGGGGAGGGGGGGAGGAGACAGTCCTTCAATAAATGGGAGTGGGAAAACTGGACATTTACATGCAAAGAATGAAACTGTGGTAGGGTTCCTTCCCTAAGGGAAGGAAAAAAAAAAACAACATCTCAAGGCAACCTTGCTATTCCTGTATGTGAGGACATCCCTCACGACCTTGTAACATGAGACCACGTTAATCAGACTGCATGTTGTGTGTTACCATATACGGGAGACAAAGCAGTATATAAAAAACCACGCCACATGGTGTTTGGGGCTCAGTTCTTAGGAACCCTACTGCGCGATGACAGCTTGAATAAAGTTGCTTCCTGGAAAGAAAAGCCTTGGTGTCATGACTATGTGCAAGAATCCTGCTACAAAACTAGACCACTTTACACCACACACAAAAATAAACTCAAAATGGATTAAAGACCTAAACATGAGACCTGAAACCATAAAACTCCTTGAAAACAAACAAACTACACATACAAAACAGGAGTGCCTGTATGGCTCCATTAGTTAAACGTCCAACTTTGGCTCAGGTCATGGTCTTGCAGTCCCTGAGTTGGAGCCCCATGTTAGGCTCTGTGCTGACAGCTCAGAGGTGAGCCTGCTTCGGATTCTGTCTCCCTGTTTCTGCCCCTCTCCCACATGCTCCTGCTCTCGCTCTCTCTCAAAAATAAACAACAAAAAACCCCTAGCAACATATATTTGAATAGGTCTCCTCAGGCAAGGGAAACAAAAGCAAAACAAACTACTGGAACTACACTAAAATAAGAAGCTTTTGCACAGTAAAAGAAACCGTCAACAAAACAGAAGGCAACCTACTAAATAAGAGAAGATATTTGCAAATGATTTGTCCCATAAGGGGTTAATGTCCAAAATATATAAAGACTTTATATAACCAACATCAAAATAAACAAAACAATCTGATCAAAAAATGGGCAGAGATTCGTAACAATGTGGATGGAAGTGGAGGGTATTGTGCTAAGTGAAATAAGTCAAAGACAGATATAGGTATGTTTTCACTCCTATATGGATTTGAGAAATTTAACAAAAGACCATGGGGTAGGAAAAAAATAGTTTCAAACAGAGAGGGAGCCAAGCCATAAGAGACTCTTAAAAAAAAAAAAAAAAGAGAGAGAGAGAGAACTAAGGGTTGATGGGGCGGGGGGGGGGTGGAGCATTGGACAAGATGAGAAAATGGGTGATAGGCACTGAGGAGGGCACTTGTTGGGATGAGCACTGGGTGTTGTATGTAAGCGATGAATCATGGGAATCTACTCCCAAGCCAAGAGCACACTGTATACACAGTATGTTACCCAACTTGACAATAAATGATATGGGGGGGGGGGGCAGAGAACCTGAATAGACATTTTTCCAGAGAAGACATGGATGGCCAAAAGACACATGAAAAGGTGCTCAACATAACTAACGATCAGGGAAAGGCAAATCAAAACCCCAATGAACATTACCTCACACCTGTTAAAATGGCAGATATCAAAAAGATAATGAGTGCTGGCAAGGATGTGGAGAAAAGGGAACGCTTGTGCACAGTTGGTGGGAATGTGCATTTGTGCAGCCACTGTGGAAAACAGTAGGGAGTTTCCCCCAAAAAAATTAAAAATAAATTACCATATGATCCAGCAATTCTACTTCTGGTATTTATCAGAGGAAAACCAAAATACCAACTCAAAAAGATATACGCACACCTATGTTCATTGCAGCATTATTCAAATAGCTAGGACATGGAAACAACTTAAGTGTCCATCAATAAAGGAGTAAGTAAAGAAAATGTATGTACACATGCACAGGAATAGTATTCAGCCATTTAAAAAAAAAAAAAAAAAAAGATGTTAGGGCACCTAGGCTCTCAATCAGTTAAGCATCTGACTCTTGATCTCCGGGTCGGGAGTTCAAGCCCTGTGTTGGGCTCTGCACTGGGCCTGAAGCCTACTTAAAAGAGAGAGAGAGAGAGAGAGATCTTGCCATTTCCAACCAACAACATGGATGGACCCTGTAGGCATTATGCTAAGTGAAACAAGTCAGACAAAAACAAATACCATGTGATCTAACTTACATGTAATTTTAAAAGGCCAAGTTCATATACACAGAGAATAGAATTTTTTAAATGACATGGCTGGTCATGTGACCATGTGCACAGCCAATGAGTCAGTCCTGTTCAGCATGTAGAGCAAATGATACAAAGTAGAGATCACTGAGGATCCATTCAGGTGTTGACAACATCATCTAATTTAGAGATTACTCTATGAAGCTTTCTCTCATCATCATAGGCAAAATAAATCCCTCCTTTGTTTGGACAGCTTTGTTCAAACATCTAAACTATTAGACTCAGTTCTTATTCACATCCAAATCATTCTCTGCCTTGAATTCCTGGCAGTAAGATTTGGTTATAATTTCAATCCAATCAGAAACAATGTTTTCTTGGGGCGCCTGAGTGGCTTAGTCAGTTAAGCGTCCGACTTTCGCTTGGGTCACGATCTCGCAGTTTGTGGGTTCGGGCCCCGCGTCGGGCTCTGTGCTGACTGCCAGCTCGGAGCCTGGAGCCTATTTCAGAGTCTGTGTCTCCCTCTCTCTCTGACCCTCCCCTGCTCACGCTGTCTCTCTCTCTCTCTCTCTCTCCCCTAGAAATGAATAAAAACATTTAAAAATAAAAAAAAAGAAACAATGTTTTCTCTGTGCCTATTCTTCAGTCACCCTTGTTTTTCCTGCTCCTTTCCTCTCCCCTTGTTAATACCCTTCTATAGATCCTGTGCTTCTTCCTTTCTTCTTACTCTTTGCTTTCAAATTAGAAGAGTTCTTCTGAAACAGCCATTGCAAAAGGTTCAGAGCAGGGGCGGCAGGGTGGGGTAAGCATGTGTTCCAAGTTCTCAGGAATTCTCCCCCATTTGTACTGAAGTTCTTCATTCCTATCTCTGATTCAGCCTTTGCTTTCCCTACAAAAAGTAGGCAGCGCTGAGCTACAATTCAGTCTCTTTCCTCCACCATGCTCACTAAGAGGCTTCCTAAACATGAAGGAATGTAGACATGCCATCTTTTATCTCTACTTTCTTGTTATTCCTCTGTCCAGGGAAACATCTGTTTCCACTGTTCCTAAGAGGATTACGGGTGCTGCTGATGGAGCGCTCCCCACTTTGCAGAAACCCTCTCTCAGAGCCTTCTCAAGCCTTGATGTGTCACTCCATTTGACTCTTAGTGTGAAATCCTAAGTGTCTTTTATTTTTTAAGATGCAACTTTTAAGATCCTCCTGTTTTGAGTTGATTTCCAAGAGTGAAAGATGACAGATATATCTTTATTATGCCACTAATAATTTTTAATGTTTTTCCCGTAATGTTTTAGAGATTCCTATTTTTCTAGTGTATTACAATTACAATGTGATAATACCTGCCTCATCGTATTGCACCAAAAATCAAACTATGATTCCAGGTGTGTAACTAAAAAGAGAATGACGTTTGCAGGAATTCCATACATAATATTAATTTCTTAGGGACACAGAGGCCATAAGTCCACAGAGAGATCTTTCAGGAATCATTTTTATAGAGTACTTCAAAGGTATGATAAAAACAAACTGACCATTTCAAGCCTTTTCAATTTAATATATATAGACTGATGAAGTAATGAACAACTTTTATTCATTGCTGGTACTAATAAATAAAAGTGTTAATTTCAAAATGAGAAACTTTCTTACCTGGATCTGATTCCGAAGTTGTTCAGCTTCCTGCCTCAACTGTTCCAGTTCACTCATCCTTTAACTTGTTTACCTCAGAAATTAACAAGTGAAAGCAACTGTCAAAAAAACAAACAAACAAACAACAGTGAGAGAGACTGATTTAGTTCTCCATTTACATATTAACCTACTTTTGGGGGGGGGGTCTCGGTGGCTCAGTTGGTTAAGCTCAGACTCCTGATTTCAGTTCAGGTCATGATCTCCCAGGTTTGTATAACAGAGCTGACAGCACAGAGCCTCTTAAGACTCTCTCCGTCTCTTTCTGACCTTCCTTTGCTAGAGCATGCATGCTATTTCACTCTCAAAATAACTTAGAGGTCATTATTAAAAAAAAAAAACAAAGACTAAAATTATAGACATTAGTACTAGAATATAGTCCAGTGAGAAATACTTTATAATAGTTCAGAGGGCACCAAGAGTTAATTCCCACATACATGTCTAACAGGCACCTCAAAGTTCATACTTTAAAGTTGAACCCCACTCTACCTCCAGATCTTCCCTGTCTCAGTAAAAGAAAATTGAGTCCTTCCAACACTTTCAAACAAAAACCTGGGAGTCATTCTTAACTTGTTTCTTGCACACCCTATATGTAATCCATCTTCCTTCAGAAAAAAACACCTAGGATCTAACAACTTTGATTACCTCCACTTTGACTACCTCAGTCTAAGCCACCACCATCTCACTTGGTCTCCTTTCTACTGCGGTTAACCACTCCCCAGTCTATTCTAAATACAGCAACCAAGTGATTCATTGAAAACACAAGTCTGCCTAGGTGGCTCAGCAGGTTAAGCATCCATCTTCCACTCAGGTCATAATCTCACGGTTCAGGAGTTCAAGCCCCACATCATGAAAGGGATCGTCCTCTCTCTGCCCCTCCCCTATTCTCTCTCAAAATAAACAAACTTTTAAAAAAATCAGAATAAATAAACTTAAATAAAACAGTCTCTCTTCTGCTTTAAATCTTACAATGGTTTCCCATTCCTATTCTGAAGAAAACCTAACTCTTTACATTAACCTACAGAGCCCCACACAACCACCTCTTACACACTTGTCTCTGACCTTATCAATCACACCATCCCCTCACTTATGCTCCAGCCACCTAAAGATTTCTTGATGTCCTTTGAACACAGTAGGATCTAGCCTCAGTGTTTTTTTTTTCTTTTTTTTTAATTTTAGTTTTGAGGTAGTGGCATGGAGACAGAGGATAGGATCCAAAGCATGCTCTGTACTGTAAGGACAGAGCCCAATGCGGGGCTTGAACTCATGAATCAGGATACCATGACCTGAGCCAAAGTTGGACACTTAACCAACTGAGCCACCCAGGTGCCCTGGCCTCATTATATCTGCCCTTCCCTCAGCCTGAAATGCTCTTATTCCTGATACTTTCACTGCTTGCTCTCAGATTTTTGCTCAAGTGTTAATTCCTCAGAGGGATCTTTACTGAGAGCATGTACCTTATCATGTAAGGTCATTTAATACCACCACCCAGCATGTATGTGCTTATTTGTCATCTGTTTCCTCCTGGCAAAATGTAAAGCTCCTTTGAGGCAGGAACCTTGTTCACTTTATTTTTTCACTACATCCCTAGCACTTAAGACACCTTTCCAGTAAATAAACTTGAAATAGCTTAATAAAGGAAATTTTTTCCTAAATATTTAGGATGAATCACAGAACCAAAAGGCAGGAATATTACCAACTCAGCACAAAAACCAGAAGCTAAAAACTGATAGTATTCTTTCTCTATCTGTCTTGTTGTCTTCTTCGTATTTGTTTTTCTTCTTTCTACAAAATAACTTCTTCTGTTTCTCCAAGCACCAGATCCAGTTTGTGTTTCCTCAGGTCAAAATTAGAGCCCCAAAAAGACTATCCCAACTCCAAACTCTCATAAGAGACTCTGATTCCCATAAGACAGAATTTGTTTCTGGGGTCTACCCTTCATTCATTTCAACAATAGTGCAAGTATCTGTTTATTGTTTCAGGATTAATTTTAAATTTATTTTGTCAAATTAACAAAGTAATCCATTGGGATTGATTGGAATGGCATTAAACTGTAAAATAACTTAAGAACTGAAATCATTCTAATATTCCATTTCCAATTTACTATTGTAATTTACCTCTCCATTTAAGTTTTCAGCAAATTTTGGTAATTTTCTTTAGAAGTCTTAACCATTTCATGCTAAAGTTCTACCGTTTAACAATTCAGAGTACCAGTCTGGTTAAATTACAGCCAATCTGGCATATCATTCTGCCGAACTGAAGATAAGTAGCATTCAGGTTCTTTAAATTCACAACCTTAACTGCCTGTGCTGGAGCATACCGGAGAGATCCCTGGCCCCGAAATCCTAAAAACTCTGGTTCCGATGCTTCTTCATTTCCTGAGTTCCAGAAAATCCTGGGCAAGCAAAACCAGTGTAAATCTTGCCTATTGAGCTGCTCATGTACTCAAAAGGAGAGCCAAGGGGCTCTAACAGATCTCATTAGTTTCAGGGTATTCAAAACCACTTCTTACCCACTCACTACTGCCTTGCCACCCCAAGGCCACCCATACACAAATCACCCTTTAAAGAAGACCTTATCTGCAACTGTAAGCTTAGGCGTCCCAGAAAAAGACCAACAGACATGGCTTTCTTTTTTTTTTTTTAAAAATTTTATTTATTTCTAGGAAAGAGAGACAGCATGAGCAGGGGAGGGTCAGAGAGAGAGGGAGATACAGACTCTGAAATAGGCTCCAGGCTCTGAGCCGGCAGTCAGCACAGAGCCCGACGCGGGGCTCGAACCCACGAACCGCGAGATCATGACCTAAGCGAAAGTCGGACGCTAAACCGACTAAGCCACCCAGGCGCCCCCAGACACGGCTTTCTTAAAAAGTCATTTTTAGGGCACCTGGGTGGCTTAGTCGGTTGAGCGTCCGACTTTCGCTTAGGTCATGATCTCGCGGTTCGTGGGTTCGAGCCCCGCGTCGGGCTCTGTGCTGACTGCCGGCTCAGAGCCTGGAGCCTGTTTCAGTCTGTGACTCCCTCTCTCTCTGACCCTCCCCTGCTCACGCTCTCTCTCTCTCTCCTAGAAATAAATAAAACATTTAAAAAAAAAAAAAGTCATTTTTGGCCCCCAGACACCTTGGGAAAGAAGGTGAGAACAAACAGCCACTATCAATCAGGCCTGGCTATTGATCCGACCCACACACACTTTGAACTTTGCAGGATCTATACCCCTTTGAGCACTGATACCAGTTCAACTGGAGCCAGAGAACTGATGGTGCCGACCACGGCTTCCACCATTCCTCATGACTTTGACCTGGACCTGGTCACCTTGAGATGACGCTTGCCCCAACTCCATGCTGTATTCCCCATTGCCCAAACTTCTTCATGAATACGTATGCACCCTTAGCTTAAAATGTCCTCTATTTTGTCATTCAGGGAGACACTGCTTTGGGGAAAAACAAAGTATTCTCCTTTACAAGTAAAACTCCTTCCTTTCCTGTTCTTTGGCTTCATTGGGTGTATTGACTCAGCACTCACCAAGAGGCAAATCCAGTTTCAGGTAACAAGGCTAGCTAGTAGCGTGTGGCAAGAGCTACTCAGAATAGACTGTGATATGTACAAATGCATCAGATTTTCCAGCCTGGATGTCCCAAAGGACAGAGGTACCATGAACAGGAGTGACAAAAAACAGTTCCCTCATCACCACCACTCTGTGGATAGGTTACTTTTGGGAGACCCACAGGCCCTGAATGTCCCTATACATTTTTCCTGGGTGTGCCAAAATATAAGGCCCTAGTCACTTTCACTTGGGCCATTTCTCAGGGGTGTATTTGGAGCGAGCAACCTTGAGCTATGAGGCAATGTCTCCTCAACCCCAAGACAGAGTAGACTTGGTTCCACATAAGCAGTCAACTCCCCAAGCTCAGTGTTTCTGGGCTGGGACACAAACCCACTTCATGTGTGCCATCCAGCTAGGCCCACCTGTGTTAACCTCAGAGGAACTGAGGAACATGGGGAAATTAACACAAACCAGCACCAGGATATGCTACTTGCTATGCTAGGAGGCGGTCCTTGGTCCCTGACCAAGGAGTCTCTGTGGTCGGCTAGCATCCGTGCAACAGGAAAAGGCTAACTGACTAGCTTGTAAGTAGTTAACATCCCAGACACTTTGAAGTCCTTGACTCCTTGAAGGAGAAGGTTCATAAGAGATGAGGAGTCCAATGTGAAATACAGGGAATTTAGGTACCTCTTGAGATATAACTGACATATAACATTGTGGAAGTTACTATAGAAGTTTTAGTTAAAGAATGTAATTTCTAGGGGCACCTGGGTGACTCAGTCAGTTGAGCGTCCAACTTCAGCTCAGGTCATGATCTCGTGGTTCGTGGATTTGAGCCCTGCGTAGGAGTCTGTGCTGACAGCTCAGACCCTGGAGCCTGCTTCAGATTCTGTGTCTCCCTCCCTCTGCTCCTCCCCAACTCATGCTCTCTCTCGCTCTCAAAAACAAACATTAAAAAATTTTTTTAAAAAAGAATGTGATTTCTATATTGTAATATGATTACCAAAGAGTTAACTATCCTATCATACAATTACCATCTCTTTGTAAAGACAACATGTAAGATCAAGTCTCTCAGTAACTGTGAAGTATATATCCAATACAGTGCAGTTGACTGTAGTCCCTCGGCCATACATTAGACCTCCAGGGCATATTCATCCCCTACTTGCAGACTTCACTTCCTTCCTTGCACGGATTAGGTTCCAGATCCAGCACTTCATCAACAATCTTGCCAGCACCCTAGTTTCCCTACCCTTTTATTTTGTTATACTCAACAGACAAAAATCACAATGTTTATAAACCCAGGTACCTACTTTCTTTCGGCCAGTAATGAAGTGATCAAACATTGATCAAAAAAGTCAAACAACAGAGCATATTAGCGATACTACAAATTCATTTTACCCATCTCAACTGGGCCCTCAAAACCACCGGGCCGCTCCATGCAGCTTTTTAATCACTTCCACTTTTACTATCAACTATTTCAGTTCCTTTGAACTCTTTGAGCTTTTGACCTTTCATACCCTCTCTTGCAGAAGACTTTGCCTTCTACATCACAGAGAAAGCAGAAGCCATCAGACATGAACTCTTTCAATCTTCTAAGACTAAATATATAAAACTACACAGAGATAACTGACTCATCACATTCTCCTTCCCCTCTAGTAGAATAGACGAACTGACTTTTCTGTCATTTGGTCCAATTCTTCCACCTAGGATTTAAATCCTATCATCTTTTCAGCAATCTTACACTTCTGATTATCTTATATAATATTCCGTGCTCTCATTTCTCCTCCATTGTTTTAGTCTTTTAGGAAGATTTTCAAACACAGAAAAAGGTAAAGATATTAGTACAATGGACACCCATAATACCCACCATATGATTTACAAATTATCATTGTACTTACTTTATATTATTTTTGTTGAAGTATTTTAAAGTCAATTACAAACATGAAGACATTTCATTCGGAAATACATCAGCATAGATCTCCAAAAATACTAGGACATTTTTCTATTTAACCATAACACCTTTAATAGATCTACCAAAATTAATAGTAATTATTTAGGAGCTACTACTACCTAGTCCATTTTCAAATCTCCCCAATTATTCCACCACTATCTTACATCTGATTTATTCAAAAGAGGATCCAATCAAGGACTATATAATACAATACATTTGGTTAGGTCTCTCAAGTCTCTCCCATCTAAAAGTATCCACCACCTGCTTTCTTTTCTCCCTCTAGAATACTGACTTACTTGAGGAATGAGCCGCCTGTCCTATCTACAGTTTCCCACATTCTGTTTACTTCCTTATGGTATTCTCTAAACTCTATCCTGCCAATCAACTGGAAGTTAAAGCTACATGTTAGATGATACTCAAGTTTGATGCGTCTGGTGGGAATACTTCTAGGTAACACTGCAGACTTCATATTAGATCAGAATGAACTTAATGAAAGCTAAGATTAGTCGGTGTATTTAGGTGTTTAACAGTTCAGTTTATTGTTAGTTGATTCCTCACTTTCACATAGCAAACCACCACCTGTGGGTAACCTTTCACTTTCAATTGTATCCTTTCTATCAGGGTTAAACATATCTAAAGCTCTCCCTTTTAAAAAAAAAAAAAAAAGAGAGGGGGGAGAAGTACAAAACACCTGGATCGCTATCACTGATACTCCTCTTTTTGATCTTCATCATGCACTCTCCAAAAGAGCTGCCTATACATGACCCCATTTCTTCACATGGAAATATGAATTCTCCAGCCTCACTCATGCCCAGCCAACTTCAGGCAAGATTAAGCAGTCATCATGGAAAAGGAAGCAGTTATAAGGCAAGGGACCACGTTGAAAGATTTCTAAGTGGCAAAATCTGAGCCCTTGTGATGTTTGTACCCAATGAAAGCTAGCAGAATATGCCACCCAAAATATGGCCTGAGGATGTGGCACAGGATTATTCTGAGAAACAGCAGACTCAAGAGAGAAAGAGCAGACTCAAGAGAAACTGAAAACAAAAGAGAAGTCACCCCTCTGAAATGGAAATTCACATTTATAAAAATTTCTATTTGTGAGGGTGTCTCCCTCTCCTACTAGAAAGAAAAAGAGGACTCTATCACCAGAGAATCTTAACCAGCGGAGAATGCACCAACTGAAATCTGTACAACAAACCTTACCCTTGTTTACCCTTGCTTTTCCTGATAACCTCCCAGGCCTCGGTCCCCTCCCCACCCCCCCAGGCACCCTTCCTTCAGGTCTTTAGCTGAGGACGGTATTGAAGCTGGTGCCTTGGGCTCTCTAAGGGAGCTTTTTCCCTGGGAATCTCCCTCACATACCCGTATACCAGAGGAATACATGTTCACAAGCTTGTTTTTCTCATCTATCTTTTAGTTCAAGGGGTCTCAGCCAAGAACTCAGAAGGTTAAAAGGAGAATTACTCTTCCTCCCCTACAGAGAGGACCACAGATTTTTTCTGGATGCCTAAAAATAAATATTCAAGCTGCCTTCTCCCACCTTCCCTATCTGCTGCTAAAAGGAGGAACTATTTTTCACTCTTTAAAGACAACTTGTTAGCTCTATAACTAAGGAGAAAGAATATTTTGATTACACAAGCTTTCTGCTGATATTTTCTTCTCACCTGACAATTGCTGGATTCCGGAGAATACCAGTAAAGAGAGCATCGAGCACAGGTTAGATTAGAAACTACTTCCATACAAGCCTAGAGGCTGACTGGGGCAAAAATGAGTCCGTAAGATACCCCCAGGTGAAACCTAGTAAGAAATCCTAAGAAGTTATGTATTGAAAGTGTAAAAGAGGATCTAACAAAGTGGTCAATCCGTGTACTGACATGGTCTATGTATAGACTACGGCTATAAAAGTTTTGAATTCTTGACAACAGTACTGTTGCCTGAGGTACAGTTTAAAAGCAGCTCCCTCAAACTACAGCGCTAAATCCACGGAAGTCTCCAGGGGCACATATTTGACTAGAACAAACGTCCTCCAACTACTTGCCTCCTGCATCCTTTACAACCACAGTTAATAATAAAAATCAAGAACATGGCAAAATATTTTTTAAAAATTGTGAATTCAACAGGAGGGTTTGGGAGGGGAGGACATATGAAAAGTAATGGCAGAAGAAAGAAAAACAGGAAGATAAAACAGTCACCCACCACTAAAGAAATTCTCCATTGGGAGAGCCAGGCCAACTGCGACTACATAAATTAACTTCACATCTTCCTTAAAGTTCAAAATAATCAAGAACAGGGGGCGCCTGGGTGGCTTAGTCGGTTGAGCATCCGACTTTCGCTTAGGTCATGATCTCGCGGTTCGTGGGTTCGAGCCCCGCATCGGGCTCTGTGCTGACTGCCAGCTCGGAGCCTGGAGCCTGTTTCAGAGTCTGTGACTCCCTCTCTCTCAGACCCTCCCCTGCTCACGCTGTCTCTCTCTCTCTCAGAAATAAATTTAAAAAATTAAAAAAAAAAAACAAAATAATCAAGAACACAACCTGAGAAGGGAGTAAACCAAAACATATTCTCTCACTGATCAGACCTTACCTGAATTAATGACCAAAAACGGAAGTGATTATAGACAGAAATTAAGGTTTTCATCTACGTGGGTCACGTGCCTAACAGAAAACTGAAGAGGACTTCAGAGAACTCAGATGTAGTGAACAGCCCCAAAGCTGAAGGCAGAGGCAACAATTATGCTACATTTTCTGAGATGGAGCAGGGGAGGGGCAGAGAGAGAGAGAGAGAGAGAGAGAAATTTCCACAGCGTTGCCCCAGAGCCTGTTATGTGGGGCTCAGAAACCTAACTGTGAGATCATGACCTGGGCCAGATGTGACACGTGACCGACTAAGCCACCCAGGCGCCTCTACGCTACCTTTTTTAAAGCTTCTACCATATGGGAGCAGAATCAACCTCAAGGCTTACTAGACAGCCCAACGGTCTGCAGCACACACCACCCACCAGCACCACCACGACACAACTGTTGACGAGAACTCTTACAATTATCCACGTCTCCAAGAAGGCTGAGAAGAGGAGTAAAGGTCAGGTAGAAGGGCGGCCCGCTTCTGTCATCTGAGCACATGTACTCATGATGAGAAGAGTCTCTCTTCTACAGAGGAGGGGGCGGCGGGAGGGGGTCCCAGCCACACACAGGGAAAAGGTCACCACAATCTAAAATTAAAAGATTAGCATCTAGAGTTTAAAGGCAATTCTCCAAACTAAGACAGACCAGGGGCACCTGTGTGACTCAGTTGGTTAAGCATCCAGCTTCCGCTTAGGTCATGATTTCACACTACATGGGTTCAAGCCCCGTGTCAGACTCTGCTGACAGCAGAGCGTGGAACTTGCTTCCAATTCTGTGTCTCCCTCTCTCTCTGCCCCTCCCCTGTTCGTTCTCTCTCTCTCGTTCTCTCTCTCTCTCCCTCTCGTTCTCTCTCTCTCTCCCTCTCGTTCTCTCTCTCTCTCCCTCTC
>NW_024081112.1:809585-916145 GCF_003009895.1 Hyaena hyaena
CGTGTTTCCCAGGGGCCGAGCCCTCCCTCCCGCTCCCCTCCCCCCTCCCTCTCGTTCCCCCCTCCCCCCTCCCCTTCCCCTCCCTCATTCTCCCTCTCTCGTTCTCTCTCAACAAAAAAGTTAAAAAAAAAAAAAAAAAGACCAATGGTCCAACTGAAAAACGTACAAAGATAAAAATCAGCAGATCACAGCAGGGAAAACTGTGGAAGCCAATATACAAATGAAAAGATATTCAAGCTCGGTAACCAGGGCGGTGCACGTAAAAACCATCTCAGATAAAAACCATCTCAGATCTATCCGGTTGATAGAATTTTATCCCAACCCAGAACTGGCATACTCTGGTTTCTCTTCAGATCGAATAAATCTTTCGCCTTTTACCAACCCAGAACTGGCAAAGTTGGGGGAAATGCTAACTCAATTCTGGTAGGAAAACTCTCGGGAAGCAACTTGGCCAGGATCTAACAAAGGTGATGATAGGTCTATCCTTCAATCTGACAATTCCATTTCTGAGGGTGCCCGCTCTTGATCTCGAGTGAGGAGTTCGAGTCCCAACTGGGCATGGAGTTTACTTATAAATAAAAATTTAAAAAAAGATTTAATTCCACTTCTGGGTACAGATGCCCTAAAAGCAACTCAAGTACATGTGCTCAGGTTGCTCAAGAGTTGGGTTCATACAGTACTACTTGTAATAGCAGTAAACTAACGCACTAATGCCCACCACCAGAATGGAGAATCGTAGTGTTTTTATGTTGAATTTACTGCAATGCAAACAAATGAACTACAGGTGTATACAATGTAGATTAATCTACACAGTAATATTTTGGGGGGGGGCAAGTTTCAGAAACATATGCCAGCATAATACTTTTTCTAAAACTCAAGAATGAACACTAAGAACTAGGTTATTTAGGAACGCATACATACGTAATCAAACGGTTTTGAAAGGAATGACGAAACAGTACAAGGGAGAAGCACGCAGGTACAGCAGATGCAAGTGATTATCAATTTCTGAATTCCTGATTGGAGTATTTGCTTTACAGGTATTCATCAATAAGCAAGCAAATTTAAGTATCTAATAAAGGTGAAATTTATTTTAAAAAAATTTTTAACATTTATTTATTTTTCAGAGATAGAGCAAGCATGAGCAGGAAGGGGCAGAGAGAGGGAGATAGAGAATCGAAAGCAGATTCCAGGCTCTGAGCTGTCAGCACAGAGCCCGACGCGGGGCTCGATCTCACGGACCGTGAGATTATGACCGGAGCCGAAGTCAGCTGCTTACCCGACTGAGCTACCCAGGAGCCCCAAACAAAGGTGGTATTTTAAAAAGGGAGTCGTACATGGATCCACAATAAATACCTTATAGTTAATCGAACTCTTGCACTAATGAAACGAGACCATCAGACTGAGGTGGCTCTAATAGCAGCAGCAGAATACGTAAGCAATGCCAAACCGAAGCCTGTGACTGCCTCAAGGCTAAGAAGCCAAAACCTAAAGACCGCCAACCACACAGCCAACCAGGCTTTACAAAGCAGGCAACCGCAGCAGCTATTAGCTAGTCAAGTAATCTCCTGGGTTTGCTTCCAGCTCTCTAAAAATCTCGCCCTACCACTGCCCAATCTAAATCGATTTTGGCTTTAAAAAAGTCTTAAAATATTTAATATGCCTCAGTTTATCTCTGAACCCACCTGAAGCCCACTGGGAACCATGAAATAAGAGGAAGGACATAAAGACAAAAAGAGGGGCTCCTGGCTGGCTCATTCAGAAAACCGTGTGACTCTTGACCAGAGTCAGGAGTTTGAGCACCATATGGGGTAGAGAGCTTACCTAAATAAATAAAACTTTTAAACATTAAAAAAAAAAAAAAAAGACAAAAAGAAACTGAGGCCCAGACAAGTTAAACAACTTGCTTAAGATCAGAGATGCTGCTGGGAACTGAAGCCAAGCATGGAACCAGGGATCTCAAGGGCATCCATTTAGACTTCTGTACGGAATCTGACTGCCGATACTCCCTTTTCATTCACTTTACTACTAGGACTTTCATGACCCCAACTTCCTAGATCCTCCTTATACTTCACTGACTATTCTTTCTCTGTATTTCATGGACCCCACCCCGACCCCCCTTCATTTCTTAAATACGTTGGTTTCCCAGGATCTATCTTCAGCCAGCTGGTCAAGAAACTTCCCTCCTTGGAGAAAAGATAGAGGAATAGGAGATAACCTATGAGCCATCTGCATTCCTTTACAAACCGAACAAAACACATACACAAACCAAGAACAGAACACACAAACAAAAAACATCAGAAGGATAGGATGTAATTCTCAGTTTCACCAATGGTGATGTTTTACTCTAGGTCCCAGTGGAGCTATTCATTACAATCTCTGAAGTAGTAGTAAACTGCAGCCTAAAGCAATTTTAAACTAATAACTTAATCAAAATTAGTTTAACATAAGAAGGGCCTTTCAGTTACCATAACTTCTTGACTAAGTTCTTTTTCAACATGAATACGAATTCACTTAACACAACTGAAATTATATAGTGAAAGCATTGTATGTTGAGAAGAAAGCAGCGTATTAGCTGTCTTTTTAAAAGTTCAGCTGTGCCAGTTACACATAATCAAAATACCAATGAGCCACTGTATCCAAGCCAATTTATTTAATAAATTGAGAAAAAATACAGTTGTAGAATTCAAACCTTCTCTCTCCACTTCTTAAAATGTCCACAGAATTTTTACTAAAGCACGGCATTATGTAGCCTGTACAATTATACTGCTGTGTTGAACAGCCATTTTCATCTCTAGGAGACAAGGAAATAGGAGTGTTTTTTAACTAAGAATTTTCATACTGAACATGAAAGCTCATAAGGCATGAAAGAATATTTTAAATTGTACTTAAATTCAAGCATAAAACTACGTTTGCTTACTAAGTCTATTCATCAGAAAATTCAAGGTCACTATTATAATACTCTAACATTCTGTTTTTCTCTTTGCAGTCTTTAAATTTCCTATACTTTGTAAAAACTAAACAACTACTACAATAACAACAAAACCCAACCCTAAACCCGTAATCAATTAGGTAAGTTATTCAAAGCTTTTATGATCATTCTTACCATGGAATTTAAAAACACACTCGCAGGGTGCCTAGGTGGCTCAGCTGGGTAAGCATCCCACTCTTGATTTTGGCTCAGGTCATGATCTTGTGGTTCATAAGTTAAAGCCCTGCTTCGGCCTCTGCACTGACAGTGTGGAGCCTGCTTGGAATATTCTCTCTCTCTCTCTCTCTCTCTCTCTCCCCCTCCCTCCCTCCCTCAGCTCTCTCAAAATTAAAAAAACCAAAACAAAATAAGAAAACCACCACCAACAAAAACATACTTGCCTATCCACCCCAAGTATTCCATATACAGATCTTCCCCGTGTGGCTTACACAAGAAATTAGCCAAAAACCTAGGCTGCATGGGGCAAATGGACGGATACAACAGAAAAACTGAAATGAGAGCTAAAGTTAGAGCTGCTGGAAATGTAGCACAGGCATCAAGTTTTTTTTATTTTGCTAGCAAATTTCTCACCGCACTTAAGTGCCCCCAAAGTAAAAAATTCCGCCTCTTGAGAACTGAAGGCCGCCTGTTTTGTCTGTATTCCAGGAAATAAATCAGATGCCACTCTTTAGTTGGTTTCCCTTCACCTAATGGTATGCTGTGGCACAATTCATTCTTTCACCAAACGTTTACTGACCGCCTATCATGTACAAAGAACTGGGGCTTCCGTTGAGGCAGGCCCAGCTCCCCAGGAGTTCCCTAGTTAAGTAGGAAAACAGGCATTTATGTGCGTGCTTACTTGGGCCCATATCCCATTACCCTAAGCCACAGGACCAGGTGTTTCAGATTTGGGAAGTTTTCAGATTTTAAAAAGGTGTGTTCATACACTGCATAACATACCAAGTGGACCCTGAGGCAGCACCCTCATATAATCAAGGAGGATTTCTGCAGAACATAAGCACATTCACGGGGTGCCTGGGTGTGTTGGTTAAGTGTACAACTTCAGCTCAGGTCGCATCTCATGGTTTGTGAGTTTGAGCCCCATGTCTGGCTCTGCACAGACGACTCAGAGCCTGGAACCTGCTTAAGATTGTGTGTCTTCCTCTCTCTCTGCCCCTCCCCTACTCAGGCTCTCTCTCTCAAATAAATAAAACACTTTTTAAAAATTAAAAAAAAATAAGCATATTCGCAACTAGTGGAGAAAAATAGGCTAGCAAGTTGCACGTTAGTTCAGGCCAGGTTGTGGCACAAAACGAGTCCAAATCACATAAAATTGTGCCACTAAGTAATTTATGGAAGAAAAAAATCCCTGCAGTTTTTAAAGCATTTTGTATATCCAAATTGTGGATAAGAGACTGCTGACCTACAGTATGTAAGAGGAAGAATACCTGGCACAAACTTAGGACAACCCGAGACTGAGGAGTTAGTAGGAGTTAGCCAACCAAGAGATGGCATTTATTGAGCACTCACTATGGGTCATGTACTGTTCAAAACTCTTCACAGTAACTCATTAAAGCATTTCAAACTGACTTCAGAAGGTAGAGGTTAATATCACCCCCAATCTACAGATGAGGAAACTACAGGTTACAGAGGTTAAGGCTCTTACAACCTAATAGAGCTTGCGGACTCACAGGCATTATACTTTCTGTGTGATCCGAGAAATTGCTTAACTGCTCTGAGTCTCAATTTCCTCATCGGTACAGTGGAGATATGCCATGGGATTGTTTTGGGAATTAAATATATACATTCACAAAATGTCCTTGGAAATTTAAGGGAGGGCTAATTTGGCCCAGCAAGGGAAATATACAAAGACACTATAACCAGAAAGTCTATGCAGGCCCATATCTTTATCTGGATCAACAGTTAAAATACAAAATACTTAAAAAATAAAAATACAATTATTAACCAGAAAGCATTTTCGTCATGGCCTCAGCATCCCAGTTATACTGCAACGTAACTACTTGATTCTCTCTGTAACTCCTTGAGAAGCACTGAAGATCCTTCCGTGGAAACTCTAGAGACTGAATTCTTCTCTCTGCCAGGAGAGAACATCATCCCTATCTCCTATTATATAGACCAAGACACTAATGGGCGCGGAGGAGAGAAAAGAGCTTCAAAGGGGGACAGAGGGTAGGAGAGAAAACATCCATTCACCCTGAGAGCCCTTCTAAACTACACCCACCTTGTGAAAACATCAACTCCTGGCCCGCCCCCAGCACACCGCTCACTCCAATGCCTTGACTCCTAGATGGAGACACTGTTAATGTTATACATACCCTTCAGGTGTGTGAGGGAAGAAACAAGGTTAATAACCACTAATTGAACTAAATAGCCCAAGCAGTGGTTCTCAATGTGTGGGGACCAGAAGCATTAGCATCACTGGGGAACTTGCTAGAAACACAAATTTTTAGGCACTTTCCCAGACCTAAAGAACGAACTCTGAGGGTGGAGCCCGCTAGCAATCGGTGCTTAAGAAGCACTCCAGGTGAGGGGCGCCTGGGTGGCTTAGTCGGTTAAGCGTCCGACTTTCACTTAGGTCATGATCCGACTTTCACTTAGGTCATGATCTCACGGTTCGTGGGTTCGAGCCCCGCGTCGGGCTCTGTGCTGACTGCCAGCTCAGAGCCCGGAGCCTGTTTCAGTCTGTGACTCCCTCTCTCTCTGACCCTCCCCTGCTCACGCTGTCTCTCTCTCTCTCCTAGAAATAAATAAAACATTAAAAAAAAAAAGCACTCCAGGTGTTCTGGTGCCTCCTGGGGTCAGAGAGGCACAGGTCTAAACTCTTGTTTACCTATGAAACAAATCTAAAACCATTTGATTGGAAAAAAGTTCAAGAACGCGTGTCCATGCATTAAGAAGTTCCTAAAAATGCTAAATAGTATTTATATTACCTTCCTGATCAAACAAAACATCTTAATAGTGTTAAAAATATATTTGTTGGAATACACAATTGTAGAAAAAAATTATCCTCATTCTTATCAGTTTTTAAATAGAGATTTACTTCTCATATCTGAATTGTGAAAATTTTTTGAATTTTTTTTCTGAGGAATGGCTCCAGAATGGGAAGAGGAAAAAGAGAGATGGTCCCACATAAATCTCCTATTTCTCAAATACTCAAAACTTAAACATGATTTTTACAAAGAAATCTTTAACGATTCTTTGACATATTTTCAGGTGTCGGCTTCCCTTTCCTCAAGGGAAACAATGTATCTAGCAATAATCTAATTTTTTGTCAGCCATTACCATCTTTAAAATAATCTACTTGTATTTGGCCTTGTTTTACTCTTTAAGAAATGTAAGAATGAAATAAACTCAAGAGTTGGAAGGATAGCTTAGGAATCAGCTATCTTCCTATCAGGAAACACCCATACACCTGAAAAGAGAGATACTTGGAAAAAAAAGGTTATAATCTTCGTTAAAGTAGCAAAGTATGTGAAAAAATGCCCACTGACACTGTTTCATGTATCTCTGGAATTAACTTAAAAAGGGCCTTAGATGCTCAACTGCCAAAAGTAGCTTTTATGGCTTTAAAAAAAAATAATTTGTGATTAAGTTTTCTTAACAAGTCACAATAAGATCAGGCCACAGGTAGTCATAAATCTATCAACAAAAAAAACAAATTCTTCATCCAGCTATCATAAACAGATGCACTGGGGTGAACACTTTGGCTAAGAATAAGGGGGTCTGTCATTGAACAGGATTTGTCATCTTGGTAGAAATATAAACTGAAATGGTAAATTCCATGACCCAATAAAATGTCATGCATAAAAGGAAAAAACATGGATAGGAATTCATGGAATTAAAAGCAAACGGATTTTGGTGCTTCATTCCCATACATTTTTACATTTGTGTTATAAATTAAATTCTTGTGACACCTTCAGTGTTCTAGACTATTTGCCATTTATAAAAGCTGAGTATTTAATCATAAATTCTTTAGGTTTTAATTTTTAAATTACAAATTATAAAAAGTTATCTTTTAAGTCAAGGAAAAGAAGGGAAGAAGTCTTTGAGGGAAAGGTAGTAACAAAACAATATCAGGTATTACATGAAAACCTGGTGTAGAATGAATGTTTTAAAAATAGAGTGGATACGTTTCCATTCTTTCAGTGTATCCTACATTCATATATGGAGAGAAAATTGAAGCTTTAAGTGAATAAGTTTAGCTTTATTCTAGTCAACATTTGGGAAAACCTTTCAAAAGGAGGTTTTTCTTCCTCCATTATTCCTATTATTTTTAGCTAGAATCCTAAAATATGTAAGAAATGAACACTGTCCCAACCTGTCAATCCAAATCATGTGATTCATTCTTCCACTCAACAAACATGTATTTAACACCTACTGTACACTAGGTATGGGCAATAACCCACCCTAATCAGAAAAGTTCACCTTCTCACAAGAAAGTAAGTAATAATCATTATAGTACAATGTAAAAGTGGAAACAGAACACATATTTAAGATGTTATGTTACCAAAATTGAATATTTCATGAGAATATGGCTGAACTTACCACACTAAGTTCCCCTTAAACGGAAACCATTTTTAGTGTGCTTATATTTTTAGCTGCACTACATCTTAAAGCAACAAGTTCTATAAATTCACTGGCAGCTATGTAAAATGGCAGGGAAATTCCTTTTACTTAGTCCTAAAAGGACTTCTCAAAGTCCTACCTTCTCTAAGTTGAGAAGCCCCTGGTTTTAGTATTTTTAAGACTCTGTAAACCAAACATTAGGAAAATAAATCACAATTATGTAAATCATAACTTTCTCAGACTGTCTTTTCTCATATGACTTCACTCAAGTATTATTACCACTTGGATTTTTTTTATAAGGCCATGTATAGTTCATCTCTGTATCACTACGTCACACAGTCTTAGACCAGAAACCCCTTAACATTTACCAGAACTGGTTCCATATTACTCTTGGTTATATCTAAAGAATGTTCATTGCTTCTTGGCCTTTTGGCTAAGATCAAGTATATATCTAAAAAATGTTTAGGGGCATCTAGATGGCTCCATTGGTTGAGTATCCCAACTTCAGCTCAGGTCATGATCTCGCAGTCCATGAGTTTAAGCCCCACATCAGGCTCTTTGCTGACAGCTCAGAGCCTCCTTCAGATTCTGTGTCTCCTTCTCTCTCTGCCCCCACCCTCTCACTTTTTTGTCTCTCTCTCAAAAATAAATAAAACATTACAAAAAAATTTTTTTTAATGTTTAAATGAATCCCACCACTGAAGGATGAAAATATGACAACTGTGGGGGCGCCTGGGTGGCTCAGTCTGTTGAGCATCTGACTCTTGATTTCAGCTCAGGTCATGATCCCAGGGCCGTGTGGGGTAGAGCCCCAGGTTGGGCTCCATGCTGAGCATGGAACCTGCCTGAGATTCTCTCTCCCCCTCTGCCCATCCCCTGCTCAGTGGTGCATGCAGGCTCTCTTTCTCTCTCCTTCTAAAAAACAAATTTCTTGACCGACTTTGCAAACCAAATTGCTTTAAAATAAATATGACAACTGTGGCTATCAAAATTTCATACAAGAAATGTTTATAAGTGCTCAACAGGCATCATGATCTAGTTTATTTGCTAATTTGGCCTCACAGGACAAAATGTGATGTGCAATTAACATATTCATGGAAAGATAGCTACAATTCTGTGTGTTCATTGCTTTAGTAAAAGTAAAATATCTTTAAAAAAAAAAAAAGTAAAATTAGGGGTGCCTGGATGGCTCAGTCAGTTAAGCATCCAACTTCAGCTCAGGTCATGATCTCACATTTGTGAGGTGAAGCCCTGCATCAGGCTCCGTGCTAACAGCTCAGAGCCTGGAGCCTGCTTTGGATTCTGTGTCTCCCTCACTGTCTGCCACTCCCCCACTTGATCGCTGTCCCTCTCTCTCTCTTAAGTATAAATAAACATTTAAACATTTTTTAAATAAAAAATTTAAAAAACTAAAAAGTAAAATTATCTTAAAGTTACCAATAATAAGTAGAAATAGAGTACAGCACTCTATACTTTCTTCTAGTAAAGATTTCACACTTTCTAACATAAAGCCATAATGCCTAGGCACTAAGTAAAACTTTGGAGGTTTTACTAATTAAAAAGCAAATGCACCTATGTCATAATGGTCTGAGATGAACAGCTATCCACCAATGCTACTTCAGGATCACACTATTTACCAAAAGCAATCATATGATTGCTTCCCTGGGTTTAGACTAACAGCTAATAACCTACACTAGCTATCTGTGATTCCACTCCATCCTCAACTCCCTCCCTGACCACTAATGTTCTCAAACTCCATTCATCCATCTTAAATCTCCCAGGTGGCTTGAACAGGGTTTCCTTTTTTTTTTTTTTTTTTTACATTTAGACACATTTAGTTTTATTCTATTGCTCCAATTCTCCTATTGATGTTTTCATCCTACAACACTCACTATCACATATACCAATACTGCTCACTCTTCAGGAGCATTAAGGAAACACACATTACTCCTAATGCTTTATTATCCCTTTATAATGTGTCTCACCATCATCTCTAAAAACTTTACAAAGATGTTTCCTCACTGAAAGTTAGCAAAAACCATGGATGAAATTTACATATGAACATCTCCTTTTCTTTATATCCTAAGTCCTAGAGGAGGATTTCTCTGTGTTTTTAAATATTTTTCCCTGAAAAGCTTCTCTAGTGGCACATTAATAATTAATAATGAAATCCCTTGTTGATAAATTTTAGTTCCCATAAAGGTTAACATATAATCATAAAAACTAATATTTAAGTTTAAAAATTTTTAAATATCAACTGCTTTTGCTTTTTATGTCATGGGACAAGACCACATTTCTTTTTTTTTAATATTTACTTATTTAAGTAATCTCTACACCCAATGAGGGGCTCTAACCCACAACCCCAACATCGAGTCACATGCTCTTCCAACTGAGCCAGTAAGGCACTCCAAGACCATATTTTTTCAAAAAGTTTATTCCTTCCCCTACAACAGCTTCCCCAGAGACCCAATTTGCAAGTATGGCACATAATGAAGATCCCTTGTTGACGAATTTCAATTTCCTTAAATAATTACCTGTCTACCATTTTTTCATTAAGCACATAATTTAATTTACAGAAGCCTAGCAAATAAAAAATGTTTAAATTACTTGCTTATAAAAACCTGGTCACTATAAGCCTTGTTAACTATCCTAAATATGATGTATAATCTACGTTGCATGCCAGTTAGACAACAAAGTTGTATTCTGCTTAAGGTGCATTCCTGGGTTTCTAATTTTATATTACCAAATACTTAAAGCCCAATTTTCATTCTTTAAGCAATTCCACGGTAATGGTGTGTAGGTGGGGAACTCATAAAAATTGAGGGGGAAAATATGAGTCAAGCCATTGCTAAACGTTACCATAACAAAAGTATCAAAACTCCTTACACACAAGCTAAGAGACAAACTACTCTTTCAGCACAGGACCACTGTCTTCATCTTTGTCTATTCCAAAGTAGTGTTCTCATTCTATGGTACAGATTCTATCAATTTCTCCATAGCTAAAAAATGAGATGAGGAAGAAACAGTAAGACTTCTAGAAACACAGAATTTTTGAATAAGTAAGAATGAATGTTTAAAGACAGTCACTATCCAATTGTTTACATAACAAAAAATTACAAAAAAAATTACAAACATATATCAACAGGAAAGCAAATGTGCCATAACCATATGATGAAACATTACGTAGCTGTTTAAGATGAGAACATCAGAGCTCTAAACACCTGCAAAGATGCCAGCACTAATGACATCTCTGAACAAATGCTCCCTTCTGGGGTTCCAATTGTAAGATAAGCATTTGAGGGGGAGTTTGCCCTTACCCACAAAGTAGATATTAAGTTTCCTTGGTAAAAACTATACAGCACAGGAACAACCCTGTGAAGCCAAAACGGGAAAGGGGGCAGTAATTTTAGCTGTGTACTGCCTTAAATATTAAAGATGGACATTAAGAGAAACTTTAAATTTATATTATTTTAGCACATGGGTGGTGAAATCATTTAATGTGATTGCTACTTCAAAACAAATTAAGATACAATTTTCAGCAATTCTAGAAGACTCTCCATGATGCATACTGGAAAAATGAAATTGAGGAACATATGTTGTTCATCACAGGGCAGTAAGAAGGCTGTAGTGAAGCATAAATATTAAGAGTGTGGACTCTAGCACCCAGTTGTTGAGGTTTGAATACTGGCTTCTCCATTGGCATATGTTACTGACGTGTGGAAAAGTCAAAACATGAACTGAAACAATATTAATATTACTAAAATTGGAAAAATATTAAAAACATTTTAAGAGAATGAAGTATATTTAAGCAGGAAATCTGTTAAGTAATCAAAACATTTTGGAGGTAAATAGGTTTTTTTTCATCCTAAACTAGGTATCTCTTTAAATCCAAATATTGCCCTGTTCCTGGTCAATCTTTCCAATAATAACATGGTTAATTTAGAGGCTTATCAGTTACATCTTTGTAATTTAAAAGTTAATTATCAGAGCGCCTGGGTGGCTCAGTTGGTTAAGCGTCCAACTTTGGCTCAGGTCATGATCTCGCGGTTCGTGGGTTCGAGCCCTGCGTCGGGCTCTGTGCTGACAGCCAGCTCAGAGCCTGGAGCCTATTTCAGAGTCTGTATCTCCCTCTCTCTATGAACCTCCCCTGCTCACGCTGTCTCTCTCTCTCAGAAATAAGTAAAATATTTAAAAAAAAAAAAAAGAAAAGAAAAAAGTTAATTATCCAGTTTGTAGTCAAGGTTCTTCCCTTTTCGTTTCTTCCTAGTGACCTACTGTTCTCCTCTGCCCGCTTATCGGTGTTACCTCCACCAGAGGGCAGACAAAAGGAAGACGCAGCTGGGAAACAAAATTGACAACCTGATAGCTTCCAGAGAAGCTAAACAGTATCACCAAAAAACTTCAAACAGCACTAACACTACAGGATTCTCTGAGACGCTCTTCTCCATATGAAATAGTATTCAATAAAATAAAGCAAAAATTTTAAAAGTTGGCAAATATTAATCTATGCATTTATTCATTCATTCAACAAATATCTGAGTTCTAACCACATGCCAGGCACATTCCAGGCTCTAGGGATTCAGCAGTCAACAAAACAAACAAAGGCCCTGTTGTCATGGAGCTTTATTCTATATCTGTCTAGGAGACAGATAATAAAGCACATAAATAAACAACAATTTCAAGTACAGATAAGTACTATGCAGGAGGAAAGAAACTTACAAAAAGTTAAGACAGTGACAAGGCTATTTTAAAATAAATTAATCTGTAAAGCCTAAATAAAATGATCAAATGAGCCATGCCTTAAATGGGAGTACAACATTCTAGGAAGAATATACAACAAATGCAAAGGTCCTGAGGCAGAAACTAACCTAGCATGCTGAATCAACAGCAGAGATGATAGGCTAGAGGGGAGTAAGCAAAGCAGAAGAGATTAGGTGAGTGGGCAGGAGCTCAACCATGTAATCATGCAGGCCTCCAGACCACAGTAAAACTTCAGAATTTACCTAATAGTAATTGGTTCTGCTAACCTGAGAATGGAAGCAGAAAGACCAGTTAGGAGTTACTGCTGTAGTCCAGGCCAGGGAAGGCCAGTCCCTTGGCTCAAAGCACCAGGATAGTGGCAGTAGGAATAAAATATAAAATTTGAAATAATATTTAAGTCACAACCGATTATAGGTGCCAATGGAATAGACATAGAAAGAGTGAGACAGAAGAATTAGAGCTAACTCTTAGGATTGTTAGCCTAAGCAACTGGATAGATGATCACACCATGTACTATATATACAGCTAGTGAAGCAGGATGAAAATCAGTCGGTGTGCTTCAATAGGAAGTTATCTATCACCTGTGTTAAATGCAGCCAAGAGATCTAATGTGGCAGGCCTGACATTGCTGGACCTTGAGAAGAAATGGTCTCTTCACAGCACAGGAAGGACAAAGTCTCTCTGGAGTGGGTTCAGAACAAGATGGGAGTGGCGCTGATACAGCTTACATGGACTCCTTCAAAAATGTTTTTGTTGTTTTTGGACACAAAGTAGTTTTATTTTTTAAAGTTTTACTTTTAACGTTCCATTTTTTAAAATTTCAAACATAAAGTTGAAAATAGTAGTACAGTGAATCCTCTTAGACCCTTTACCTAAATTCTCTAATTGTTAATATTTGCCACGTTTGCTTTTATTGTTCCTTCTTCATATGTAATAATTCTTACTGCTTGTCTATTTGAGAGTAAATTGAAGATGTTTTGGCCCTTTAGTTCTAAATAAATCAATATGTATCTTCTAAGAACAAGGACACTGTCTTATATAACCACAGTACAATTATCATATTCAGGAAATTTAACAGTGATAAAATACTATTATTTAATGTTTGGTACATATTCAAATTTTGCCAGGGTCCTGCTAATAAGGTCTTATCAACTGGATTTTCCAATCCGAGATCCAATCCAGGATAACGTATTGGATTTTACTCTCAGGTCTCTTAAACTTCCTTTAATCTGGAACAGTTCCTTTGTTTTTGTCTTTATGACATTAACATATTGGAAAAGCACAAGCTAGTTACTCTGTAGAATGACCCTCAATTAAGGTCTGTCAGTTGTTTCCTCTACATAGATTTTGGTTATGCATTTTAGAAAAACCACAGAACAATAATGATATCCCCAGTCCAAGAACACCAAGAAAAATCTGTTTATCCCACTATTGGTGATACTAACATTGATCGCTTCATTGAGATGGTGTCTGCCAGACTTCTGTACTATGAAGTTATTCCTTTTCCCCTTGGTCATTAATCTCCGGAGAGACCACTGGAAACTATTAATATCCTTTTCCCCCATCAAACTTTCTCCAATAGTAACACTTGCCTGAATCAACATGACCATGATGGCTACAAGCTAGTTACTTTATGAATTCTATTGATCCTTCTACATTTTTATTGGCAGTCTACTGGAGAGTGCTTTCCCCTTTTCCTTATTTATTATGAACTTGTGGGTTCTTATTTTATTACAGAGATTATACTCCATTACTCACATAATTCATTTTGACACTCAAATTTTCCCAGATTTAGCCACTCAAGCTAGTTCCCATGTCCTTGTGGTGTGCCACCACCATTTTGGAGAACACTTCCTTACTTGTGTTCTAGGCTCATCTTCTACTTTCCCTGCCCCCGCTCTGGAACCAGCCACTTAGATTTGGGCACTACTTGTGCTCACTGCTACTAGGGTGTCATTGCGTCTAGACCTGTTCATCAGACAGAGCAAGGAAATATACAATAACCCTAATTCCAAACCAACACCAGACAGTGCTTCATTGTCTTCATATCTTTATTTTCCTTCTCCCACAGTGAAAACCCTACCTCAAAAAATATCAATGAATTTACTCATTTGCTCATTCCTACAGCACATACAAAATAGTTCAAGAATTGCTTTTTCCTACCACGATGCTATATCAGGTTCAAGTTGGCTTTGTTGTTGTTATTGCTGTTTTGCAGCTCTATCTTTAGGTTAAGGGTAGATAATCCAGTGCTGTGTTAAAAACTTACTTGGATTTTTCCTTTCTTCAGAGAGTTCGTGTGAGTCATTGAAATATAGTTGGTTCATTTGTTGCTGTTTGTATTCGATTTTGGAGGTTTTTTTTTCTTTCAACCTTGTTAATCTTATTTTTGAACATATAAATCAAGTTTCCAAAACTCAAAACTACACAAAGAGATACAATCACAGCAGTGCTGTTCCCTCCACTAAGCCTTCTCCTCAGTTCCTACCCACCCCCCAGAGATGACTAATTACTTTCTGGTTATCCTTGTCTTTTTTTTTTTTTTTTTTTGTTCTATCAAAAAATTACACTTTCTCAAAAAAACATTATGCTTTCTCAAAGTGGAGCCAGAGAAGTGGGGTAGAATACTGGATCAAGAAAATAATTTTAAGATGAGAGACATAACAGAATGTTTGCATAATAATGTAAAGGATTCTGCAGAAAATTGAAATTGTAGGAGAGACAGGATATATGCAAGGGGAAATATCTATCAAAATATCTTGTGGCTTAATCTGAGGAATCTCAGAGGGTTCCCATAGTCCAAAATAGATCGCCATACTGTTTGTAAACTTCCAAAATAGTTGTATCTATGGCTCTAGAAAACCCACATTAAAATGTCGGTTTTAATTCACCACCTATTAATGTCAATAGGAGAAAATCTGCCCTCGCAAGAGGGAGGTCTTGAACCCTGAGTTAGGCATTTAACCAGGAATAAAGAGGTGAACAGAGAATGGCTGACATGCGGATTGGTATAATAACACAGACGGACAGTAATGATAATGCTAAAAAAAACCAAATCTATATATCTCTGGCATGTCTTGGAAAAGTTACAAATATGCTAACGAGTAATTGAGGGTCATTCCTCATGTCCTGGCACTAAGTCAACGTGGCACAGAGGAAAGAACGTGGACTTCAGATTCAGAGAGGTCTGGCCTTGAATCCCAGTTGAGTTACTTAACAGCTACATGACCACCGGCGGCAAGTTATTTAACATCTCAGGGGAATGTGTTTTTTTTTTTTTTAACCTTTAGAACTGGATAATGTCTCCTTTGCCAAGTTCATGTAAGATATAAATAGAATAACGTATAGGATCACCCCAGCCCAGAACAAATGTCAAACAAATAGTTCCTATAATAAATACAGGCAAAGCTAGGCAGCAAGGTAAAGAAACTAGTAACACAGTGTACTTTAGTAAAATGCCTGAAAAAAATCAGAGAAATCACACCATCTCAGGCAGTACTTGCTAAGGGCAAAAAAATGTCCGATACTTTGTTCCAATTCTCAATTTTCAAAATGTCCCAGAATCTATTTTTAAAGTGTAAAAATATGTGCTGACATACTAAAGCGCCAATGACTTTAAAGAAACAATTCTGGGGAGATGTTGATCAAATGGTACAAACTTCCAGTTATACGAGAGTAAGTTCTGGGGATGTACAGCATGGTTACTATGATTAACACTGTATTTTACACTTGAAAGTTGCTAAACACAGGCATACACACATAGGGAATTCTGTAAGGTGATGGATGTGTTAACTAGCCGTACTGGGACGCCGGGGTGGCTCAGTGGGTTGAGTGTCCGACTTCACTCAGGTCATGATCTCACAGTTAGTGGGTTCGAGACCAGCGTCAGGCTCTGTGCTGACAGCTAGCTCAGAGCCTGGAGCCTGTCTTCGGATTCTGTGTCTCCCTCTCTCTCTGACCCTCCCCTGTTCATGCCCTATCTCTCTCTGTCCCAAAAATGAACAAAACATTTTTAAAAATTAAAAAAAAAAACTAACCATACTACGGTCATCATTTTGCAATACATTATGAGCGAGCATCCAGTCAACACGATGCATATCTTAAACTTATAAAATGTTATATGTCAATTATATTTCAGTAAAGCTGGAAAAAATAATAAAAGAATTCTACAGATGAACAAGAACCAATGACTCAGAATAACCACAAAAATAATGCCTACGGCTCACAAAGAGATGACCCTGAAGGTATTGCAAGCCACATTAACCAATTTTGTAATTTTATAAATGTGTATACACAAGAGGGTTAACCACGTTCAATAAAACGGCATTTTATTTATTTTTTTTAATTTTTTTTTAATGATTTATTTCTAGGAGAGAGAGAGACAGCGTGAGCAGGGGAGGGTCAGAGAGAGAGAGGGAGTCACAGACTGAAACAGGCTCCAGGCTCTGAGCTGGCAGTCAGCACAGAGCCCGACGTGGGGCTCGAACCCACAAACCGCGAGATCATGACCTAAGCGAAAGTCGGACGCTTAACCGACTAACCCACCCAGGCGCCCCAATAAAACGGCATTTTAAAAGTTTCCATTTCAGTTTCAAATGCATCTATAAACCAAAATGCAACATGGAAAATCTTAAAATCACCTTTAGCCAAATGCTGAAACACACAAGAAACTTTCAGAGCCTAGGATCAGTAATAAACCAAAAGCCCCACACCAATCCGTCTTAAAAATGTACAATGACAAAGACCCTCAACGCATACAATTTTATGTATCCAAACCGTCTTTTTCCTCCACAACTATAAATGACTTCCCTTTCATCTTAAATAAGCAGCGTGTGCCCGGCGTTCTAGAAGATGCACTCTAAGGTCACCATCTCAGTTTGCAACACTAAGGAATAACAATAAAGCGTTCTGACCAACAATTAAATCTCGAATGTCTTAAGAAAACTTCCCAGCAGGGTGCTTAATCCACATGCCGAGCCATTCTGTCGGTGGCCGAAAGAAAGATGTATCCACATCCTCCACTAAAAGAGAAAGGGAAGGACTGGGAGAAAAGGAGAGAGAGGGAGAGAGAGGGAGAGAGAGGGGGAGAGAGGGGGAGAGAGGGNGGAGAGAGGGGGAGAGAGAGGGGGAGAGAGAGGGGGAGAGAGAGGGGGAGAGAGAGATGCAAAATAACAAAGCATCGCTTCTATAAACAAATTAAAGTCTGTTTTTAAACTTTTGGAAATTCAGTCTTGCCTTACCGTATAGCAGTAAATATCAAAGTAGAAGGCAATCATTTGTGTTTTAAAGCAGAAAAAGAATGTGGAGAGAAAAGGAAAACATCTTATCACGTACAGAATTCACACGAATTCACATCTACTACCCCCTCCCCAATAACGGACGTATCATTTCCAAAATAAATTTAACACGAAACCACTAGTCTCATTTTTAGCACTAAGCGGAAAACTTTTATGAGCTTTCCCTGAGCTCTCCACCCAATAACCCTTCCGGGCAGTCCCGAATCACCGCTATTTTCGGGGCAACCACGAGCTCGCGCTCTGAGGCCCCCGGAGGAGCCTCGGGGCGCGGGGAGGAAGCTGGGGGTCTGGAAGCCAGGGACTAACGGGCCGCCTCCTCGCTTCCCCGAGCGAGCGGTCCCGGCCGCCCAGGAAGTGCCCGAGGCGGCGCCCGAGGGGCTGGACCCCGCGCGGGAGCGGAGCGCCACCGAGCCGCGCCCGCCCCGTCCCTCCCGGGCCAGCCCCGCGCCACCACCCGGCGGGGTTCCGCCGGGACGGCCCCGCGGCGCCCCACGCCCCCTGCGGGACGCCCGGGGTCCCCTTGGGAAGCGCAACCACGAGCTGTGCCGCGCGAGATGGCCGCCCACCTGGAGGGAGTTCGGGTCCCCGTCGACCCGCCGCTGCCTGGGTCCGCGGGGCGCTCGGCAGCCCCCCGTGCGCGGAGCCGGCGAGCAGAGCGCAGAGCACCGCCGAGACCAGCGCCGCCGAGAGCCGCCGGCCACACCCAGGCCCGCGCCGCCCAGCAGCCAACTCCGCGGCGCGCCGGGGCCGGGGCGGGGACGTGGCTCGAGGCGCGAGGCGCGAGGCGCGAGGCGCGCGGGCCCGCTGGGGACGCGCCGCGGCCACGCGCACAGCCTGGAGCGCGCGCCGCCCGGGCGGGAGACGGGGGGCGAGGGCGGCGGGCGCCGCGCGCAGCTTCTGCTTCCTATTTTCTCTCTCGTTTCCTGCTAGAAGAAGAAGAAAAACATTAATTCCCAGGCAGTTTCGTTTTCTTGTCGTTGTGGCGCCTGGACGCCGGAGCACACTTCTGAGTTGCGCCCAAGTGGTGTGGCCCGTTTCCTTCCTGGCACCGCAGAAGCCTCACTTTGCTCGTGGGCAGGATGGCGGGCTGACGTAGAAGACCCCAAGGTCCCCGTTTAAGTTTAACGTGTAAATCTGGAATTCTGCGTGTGAGAAAGTCAACTGGAGTCCGGAGTCCTACAAAATTGCATTGCAATCCCGGCTCCACCATCGATGGGCGGTTGGCCGTGTACATCTCAGGTGGTCAGCTTGGTAATTGGCAAAATAGGTGCTAACATAATAAATGACACACCGTTTGCACAGAACCTGCCCCTGAATAAACGATCAATATTTGGACGTTATTGTTACTGTCGTCACTGATGAGAGCAGGCCTTTCAGATAACGCTGGCAAGTCGCTCATCTCTGCAGGAGCTAAAACATCATATGCATCTCAACCGACTTTTTTTTCTTTTTCCACAGTTCTCCGGGTGTTTTAGGTTTAAAATGTCATAAAATGAATGCAACTATCCAATTTGCTTCCTCTGAAGTCAGCACCGCCCGGGAGCAGTTTTCCTCTCCCCACCCCCATCTTTCTTCTGAGTTAATTCCAGTTTGACAGACTGTTGCTATAGCATTCCTTCTCTGACGTCAAACAATTTAAAGAAACCGCCCTGGGTAACGAACACTGCAGAGGAGTTCTTTGTGGAGTTTCTGTGCTGGAAAAAGGTTTGAACAATGTGAGAGAACTTTAACACCTCCGCAGCCTTCCATTCCTCCAGGGCAACTTCCCACTATCACCTGGAATAAATCTTTTAGTACCTTAAAAGAGATGATGCCATGCTAAGCACAGGCTGAGTGCAACTCTGGAGAAAATGTGGCTGTTTTGTATAAAACACAGACCGTGACAAAAATGGAAACCGTCGTAGTGCTGGGATGATGAAATTAACGGTGTTCCTTCCCCCCCTCCCCCCCATTTTCATTTTCCTTTCTGTGGGGTGTTTTTTCCACTTAGAAGAGAAGTGTCAAATAGTCAACATATCAGAGTGTCAGAAAAGTTGACTGAGACCTGAATGGTTTACATCGATGATTAAATCATGAGCTTTATCACGGTCATTTTAGGAAGGGAACAAAGGGGTCTACGGCCACACCACCCTGAACGCGCCCGATCTCGTCTGATCTCGGAAGCTAAGCAGGGTCGGGCCTGGTTAGTACTTGGATGGGAGAAGGGAACAAAGGGAAATTATTATTTAAGGAATTCCTGTTCTACACCAATCTCTCTGCTTTTTTTGTATTGCGCTTAGTTCTCTTAATGACCTTACATGTGCACTTTGTCCCCATTTTACAGATAAGGAAACTGAGGCTCAGTGAAATTAAGGAATTTACCTAGAGTCACAGTAGAAGGGGCAGAGCCTACCGTGGAACCCAGATTGGATTGACTTCAAAGTCCACTTTCCTTAGATATTTTCTGTCTCCTTCTTGTGCACTGGAACTTAATAGACATTATAGACCTTTGAGAGGTCATTGGGTTAAGTTTATTCATTGAAAAACAAGTTGTTGGTATTTAGGAAAACCTGATGGAAAGTACTGAGATATTCTATTCCAGGAAAGATTAGGGGAAATATAAATCAACAACTACAGCTACAACAATCAACAACTATGATAAATCCTAACTACAAAAACCTGAAAAAATATAACAAGACCTTTGTTTGAAGATATGAGAATAAATTACACAAAATAATGACTTTGACCTTTCTGAAAACTTGCTATGGACGGAGAAATTACTAGAAGAATAAAGCCCAAGTATAAAAAAGGAAAGTTGAATCGTTACCCAAACTAGCCCACTTCCAAGAATATTATATTTTTGTTTTGCCACATCTGCTGCATATTTTTCTGAAAAGAACACTTAATTGTTAAAGGACAAGCTTGTATTGCAAATCTGAAAGTGGAACTGACAAAAAGAATTTTATTACCAGGAATGATTTCCTAAGAGTACACTAATGCATCTAAGTGGCCCAGCAATTGGTAATATTGCAAGTGATAATGTAATCCATGTAGAAAGCAAGAGAATGTTGGGGAGGAAGAGAGAGAGAGAGAGAAAGGGAAAGAGAAAGAAAGAAAGAAAGAAAGAAAGAAAGAAAGAAAGAAAGAAAGAAAGAAAGAAAGAAAGAAAGAAAGAAAGAAAGAAAGAGAAAAGAGGTAAAGTTGTGTTAATACTTTTGAAGACTGCTGATTTGTATAGACAATTGCAGTGATATGTCCTGCTTGTAATGCTTAAACCCAGTACTCTTGTATTTAGTTCCACTGGTTGATATTTAGATTTCTAACTCATTAGGCTCCTGTTCTCAAATTTTACTCTATTAAAGAGGATGATGGGGTCCGGGCTAGAGAACCTTTGAAGATAAAACCCATTTCATCCTTGTATTTTTCTTTTAATGTTTATTCATTTCCTGAGAGAGAGAGAGAGCGCGCAGAGGAGGGACAGAGAGAATGAGATACAAAATTCAAAGCAGACTCCAGGCTCTGAGCTGTCAGCACAGCACCCAACGCAGGCCTTGAACTCACAAACACAATATAATGACCTGAGCTGAAGTCTGATGCTTAACCAGTTGAGCCACCCAGGCACCCCAGTATCTTTGTATTCTGAGTAGTGTTTAATAAAATACCTGACATGTATTCAGTACTCAGTGAACGAATGAAGGAAGGGACTTGGCCACTTTGGTTTATTCAACTAACCTTCATATCTAACCCCACCCCTATGCCCTATTGAGAATCATAGAAAGGGAAAGAGGAATCATTATTTTTCAGGGAGTTTAGTTTCAGTTGCTTTTGCAGGGCCTGTTGCTCTTCTATTTTCAAGTTCAGAGAGGCTCTGCTCTTGGTCCTATGTTGAATGAATCTGAATCTGGCTCTCAGTGAACCACCCTAAAATTTACAGTGCCCTGGCTTTATAACCTACACTTTTAAATAATACCTTGGAAACCCTCTATTTTTTTTTTTTCTGAACCTGCTTTGCTCCCAATGACAAGTGCATTATGAAGAACAGAGCCATCAAAGTGTAAAATATTCCAGTACTGTTCTGTTGTATGTGTTGTATGCATTCCAATCCTATGGTATTCAAGATGAGGCCAAATTTTATACATGCACTATCCTTTACAGAACTAAAGTAACAGGATTTCTTCCAACAACAACAAATGAGTTTTAAAATATTAAATGAAAGTTGTCTAACAGGATCCACAATAGATTCCTCAAGGATGTGAGAAGTTATTCCATAGTCGACTCTATAAGGAGTTTATGTGTCATTTCAGACATCCTTGATCCCAAAAGGTTATGTCTGAATACTTCCCTTTTTCTCATGAGAGATACATTTCCATCTCAGATCTTTTTACAGCTTATATTTTGAGATTGAGTTTGCTATATTCTTCTGACACTCTTGATATAAATCAGTTATAGCTCTTGCATATTTCTTTTTAAGTTTATTTATTTACTTTTGAGAGAGAGAACAAGGAGAAGGGGCAGAGAGAAAGGGGGACAGAGGACCTGAAAAGGGCACTGTGCTGACAGCAGAGACCCTGATGTGAGGCTTGAACTCATAAACCGCAAGATCATGACCTGAGCCAAAGTCGGACACTCAGCCAACTGAGCCACCCAGGCGCCCCAGGTCTTGTATGCTTTCTGCTTGGATTTTTTAATGGTAATTTGGGTCTACAATCTACACGTTCATCAGTGACCTTAGGAGAGCACTGTACTTAACTAATGATGTCCATCACAGGCATGACAGGGGCAGGGAGAAGCACCAGGCATATATTTATTGCTCCAGATCCTGCAGTTCAGGTCTCTGGAATCTGTTATTGGGAGGAGACAGGCAGGGTGAAAAGAACACTAAACTGCATGTCAGAAGACTTGATTCAGAGTTTTGGCCCTGGTACAAAATATCTGTGTGATCTTGAGCAGATCAGAACTCGCCTGCACTCTGTCTTATTCGACTTTAAAATGAGAGTTCTGGGTGCAACAAGATCGGCAAATAGCACTGATGCCAACCCTCAGTACTATACTGTGCCCAATGTATAACCTCACTGATCAGTCATGCATTCTTTTCCTCTAAGCCTCATCCCATCCCAGGATGTCAGCAAGTCACTCTGATCTGTTGGTATTGATTAATAACGTTCTATTAGTTATCTATTACTCTGTAAAAATCCACCCCAATATTTAGTGGATTAGAACAACAATCATTTACTTTGCTCATGAATAGCCAATTTAGGCAGGACTTGGCTGACACACTCTTCTCTTCTCTAGGCAGCTTACCTAGTTTGATTTTACTTTCAAGATGGCTCTCATACGGCTGGCAAGTTGATGCTGGCTATTGGTTGGAAGATGAGCCAGTGCTGTGGACAAAGACCTCCGTTCTTCTTCACATAAGCCTTTCCATGCGTTACTTGGAAGTCCTCACAATACACTGGCTGGGTTCTAAGAGCAAGTGTTCTAAGGTAACAGGAGAAATGGCATAGCATTTTTGTGGCTTAGCCTCAGGAAGCACACACTGCAGCTTTCACAATACTTTCTTGATCTACACAATCTCAAATTGGAGTGATAGGGACACAGACCTCTTGATGAAGGAGTAGCAAGGTTCTAGAAAAGCATGTAGGCTGACACATATTGTTGCAGCCATTTTTGGAAATACAGTCTGCCACAAACAAGTATATTTGCTAACCCTGGGTTAATCTATGAGTATCACAGTCTATGTTTTTCCATTCCTTCTTCCCATTTAGCATTGACTTTATTTATTTATGCTAATATACTCTACCTAATAGATATTTCAAACAAGGGAAAATACCTTACTTTCCTTGTTAATTTGTTTGTTTGGCTTTGCTTTCTTTTTTTTATTTTAATTTTTAAAATTATCATACTATAAAATTTGCCTCTTTCTTTTGGTATACAGTTTTATGATTTTAAACACAAGTACAGATTCATGTAACCATCCCTCAATCAGCATGCAAAATAGTTCCATCACCCTCAAAAAACTTCCATTATTGTTGTTGTTACTGTTATTAGTAGCTCACCTCCCTCCCCTAACTCCCAGCAATCATTGATCTGTCCTCCATCCCCACAGTTTTGTCTTTTCAAGAGTATTATGTAGGGGTACCTGGGTGGCTCAGTCAGTTAAGCATCCTATTCCTGATCTCAGGTCAGGTCTTGATCTCAGGGTCATGAATTCAGGCCCTGCATTGGGCTCCACTCTGGGTGTGAAGCCTACTTTAAAAAAATGCAAATGTGTATGTATATAATGTAAATGGAATCATACAGTATGAAAACCTTAAGACTGATTTATTTCATTCACTATAATGCCTTTTTCTTCCTCATTGCTGAATAGTATTCCAAGGTATGAAGGTATAACAGTTCGTTTATCCATTTACCTACTCAAGAATATTCAGGATGTTTCCAGTTTGGGGCAATTATGAATGGTTACTATAAGCACTCATGTACAGGTTTTTATATTAATATGTTTTCATTTCTCTGGAGTAGGTAACCTTGAGTGGGATTGTTGGGTTGTAAGGTTAGTATATATTTAACATTAAACTGCAAAATCATTTTCCAGAATGGATCATTCATTTTTATTCTCACCAGCAATGTATGGGAGTTCCAGCTGCTCTGGAGTCCCTGCCAGCACTTGATATTGTCAGTTTACAGTTTTTAAAATGTTGCCATTCAAATAAGCGTGGAGTGGTATTGCCTGACAGTGGTTTATTTTGTATCTTCTTGAGCATCACACATGCATGTTATCGCCTGCCTTTTCCTGCTCTGGTCCATTCCATGCATTTCTGTCGAATTAATTTTCCTGAAACACAACACTGATTAGATCCCTTTTTGGCTCAAAGAGTGTATGATGGTTTCCAATTTATTTATTGAATTGAATATACCTTCCTTGCCCTGCCATGCAAGGCCTTACTTAATCTGGCTCCAACCTACCTCTTCAGCCCGTCTTTTACTACTCTACTCTTATTTTTCACTCCATCCAGTCCTTCTGCTCTTCAGAGAGTAAGTTCTATTGCCTCTTTATCTTTCTCAGTGCTGTTCCCAAAACTGACTCTTCCATCCGTCCTGCTGTGTCTTTCAAGAACCAAAAATATAAGGATTCTATGCACTCTCTCTCAGACACTCTTCTCAGGCTCTTAGAGGACCCTCCTGGGCAAGTCAGCAAAGCCAGGAGTGGACAGGTATCCAGCTGGGGAATGGATCTCCTTTACAGACACCAACAACTTTCCCAAAGATTCTATTGGGTGCCCCTCCCTTGGAAAGGGAGAAAAACCAAGGTAGGGAGGGGGTTAATCTCTCTTCCTGATGCTGCATTGGCCTCAGGACATTTCCTTCCCAAACCCATTTGGCCTTTAACCAATGTCTGAACACTAGAAGGCAGAGAGTGAATATATAGTAATGATACTATGTCTGTCTTAGAAGTTCTTGGAGAGATTTTTGAAACATTTTTGAGATTTAAGTTTAATGATATGATAATTTTTCAAGTGACTTTCTGCTAAAGCATGAAGAGTTCTGATGACTGTCAACAATATGTCACTTCCCTTTAGCACTGGAAGCTGAGAAAGAATAATTTAATAACATTAATACTTTTCTGTTGGAAACAACTGCTTTGGTTTGATACTAAGCCACTTTGCCTGGAGTTTAGACTTTGCTTAGGAGACAAAAAAAAAAAAAAAAAAAGATGAAAAGGAGATGTGTAAATTAATTATTGTTCTAAACATTTTTATTTGGTGGTAGAAACATCATTCCCAGTATCAGTAACAACAAACATTAATGAACCTGTACTTTAGAACAAATCTCTAAGATTAAGGGAATGACTTTGAACTTGCCTTCTTGCTCCAGGGAATATTTAAGAGAAAAAGGAGTACAGTTCTGAGTTCAAATTTCCTTACCCATCTTCTCTAAGTGGACCAGGGTATCCAAATCATGTTTCCACCAGTCCATATAAATCCTAAAGAAATCAAGTGAAATTGTTAATAATGGCAAATTCAGTCCTGGTCAAGTGTATGATGTATTCGAGTCACATTTACATAGCTTCCTTCTTGTATAATTATGTCCATAATTACTGTGTCTAGAGCATAATATATTATTTTGTATGATCTAGAGGTTTGCACTTGCATGACTATTTTATGCCAAAAATCTCATTCCTAGAGGACTAAGATGTTATCTCTATATCCATAGTCTTAGCACAGCACCTGTACATAGTAGGAACCCATTACTGTTTTTCAGTGAAATGAAGAAATGAATGAGAACGGTAAGGAGAGGTCACTGGGAACAGCATTCGTTCATTCATTCATTCATTCATTTGTAACTAATGAGTTATCAGACAAAAAGGTATCTCCATAACTATTTAGGAATGAATAGAATCAGGCTAACAAAATGCTTCATTCAACATTAATGCTTCTAGGAGCTGCAGTCTTCTGCTGGCCGGTGAGGTGGTCAAGCGCAGGGATGGAAGTAAGGCACAGTTCTAAGGCTTGGAATAGTTTTTACACTTTACCTTCACTTTGGGGTAACATGAACACTATGCTACCTTTACAGCTTACATTTATTTTTGATGTCATTTTAGTTCTGAATGTGGGGAAGGGCAAGGAGGCTGCTCTAACATCTAATGACAGCAGCTAATAAGGGCTTCTGGAGCCATTTCCTCTCCTCCGGGACCAAGCATGGGAGAAAAGTACTGGGCAGAAGCCAGCTTCTGTTCTCATAGCATGTGCTGAGTGCACTAATGGGTGTGAAATCATCACCTGTTTCTAAGTGCTCTGTCAGAAAGCCCAGCCCTTTGATTTGAGACAGAATATTAGCAGGGTATTGATGGTTTAAACCAAATTGCCTTTCTCCTCTTTACCTTTGTTGGGGGGGGAGGGCGGTTTGCAACAACGGAACAAAATATTAAAAACAAATGTCTAAAATGCTCTAGAAACAAGGCAGAGTTAAGACTTTTCTCAATAGAAACAATTGTCTTTGGAACAGATATAATGCAGTATTTCCCCTTTGATATCTTTTAGGTTTATATACATTTATTGAGTATTCAGGAGCCGGCACTTCACATTGTTTACCTTATCTACTATCATGACCAATTTATGAGGAAATGTTATTCTCCTTGTGCAAAGGAGGCTCAGAGAGTAGAATCTTCCCCAAGGTCCTGAGGCAGCGCCAGAGGGTGGCATGCGTCTAACCCCTCCCTTATCCCATCTCCAACAGCCCTTAAAGCTACCCTGGTAACTTTACAATCTAAAACAAAAGATTTATACAAATGTTATACAAATGTAGCTTCTGAACATGCCCCTCCTTCTGCAATACCCTAGCCTCTGAGACCCTCCTGTATCTAATCAAACATCTAATGAATTGACAGGGATGGACATAGGAGCCAGAACTTTCTGGCTTAATTCTTGGATGTGTTCTTGTCCCTGCTTTTAGGAGACCCCCTGCCCCCCAAGCAGTGACACAACTGCTTTCACTTAGGTTTCATTTTGAATATTCCATTTCCCTCCAAGTAAATCAGAGCAAAACTTCTGGCTAATGAATGCCTCATTCCCTTCAATTTTTTCATTCCCTTCAATTGTAGCACATAAATAAAAACCTGGCAGGTGGAGAATGTAACCACTCCACCCTCATCCAACTTGCCCCAACACTTACCCAAATCCCAGAGACTTCACAAATTCTTTCAATATGGGAACATCAGCTTCTTTTCTACTCCTTCTTGGCCCTCCCTTATCAGGATTAGCTTCTTATTGCTCTTCCTGTTTTGCTTTAACTGAAATAAACTTGAGCTCTTATCCCTCCTGTCAGATAGATTTCCTAGCTTAAAAGCTTTGAGTAAGAATGACATTGATCCTACCTTCCCTGCAAAGTGGCATTACTGCTTATTACAGATATTTATACCGCTTCATCTTACTTTTGAGAATTTCATGGACTTTCTCATTGCAAATGAGTCAGTGTTTTGGAATTTGCATCTCCTCAAGTAACAAGATTGATTGCCTCATTTTTTAAATCTCGTTTTTTTCAAAGAAAATTCTAGTCCCACTTACTAAGGTTTTAAAAAATCTGATTTAGTTACAGTCAAACCCTGAATTCAATTAACTAGCATTTACATGATTATCATTGCTCAAAGATAAGTATATTTTCTGTAGAGATTGACTAGTGAGGCAGCTGCGCAAGTCTCTGCAAGAAGGTTCCTCTTCTTTGGTGACAATGAGTCAGATTTGTATTAACTCAGAAATGAATTTAAGGAGAAAAAAGAACTTTGTCATCTAATGAGTAACTGTTTCATCTTGGTTTAGTTGATAAAGCAGTAGTAGCTCTAAAAATAAAACTTACTGTAGATTTGTTCTTTTCTCTTCTATGTTAAAAACCAAACTCTTTAACTTTGCCTCTTTGCACATCTAAATAATATATAATTTTTAAAACTGACTTTGAGTGTTAGTATTTGGAAGAAATTGCTTGGCTTGGGAATGGTGTGCTAAATCATTAGGTCCACATATCAGCTGAAATACAAATTTCAAGGAAGTTTGAATGTCCCCAATTGAAATGTTTTCCATGAAATCAGACCTAGTTGGTTTGTTTTGTTTGTTTTGTTTGTTTTGTTTTCCTCATTGACAATGATTGCCTAAAAATCTAGGCTGGACCAACTGAAAACAAAATAACTTTCCAGGTCTTTTTCTTCCTCAAACTATGGATACCATGGCATTTTGCACATTCCAATGGAAGTTATTAAATTCTGCCCCTTTTGAAGTTATTTGTTTAACTGTATAAAAACTGGTTGTGTGAGAAGAGTCTTAACCATATAAACCACGTCTGAACCACCTTTGTATCCTTAATGGAACCAGAGCTTTCTGACTTTTACTCCCCCAATTCATCCAAAATCCTATTGTCAAAATTATTTTCCTAAAGTTCAGCTCTGCTTAAGTAACTTCTGGGATAAGAATCTACAACAGTCTCAGGTTGTTTACTGAATTATATGCGCCTGCCCCACCTTCTATGTGTAACCTTCCTTTATCTGGCCCTAACCTGTCCTTTCCAGCTTTATCTCTGTGGTATTTTCCATTGAAATTTGGCTCTTTCTACTTCTGAGAATAGGTCCAGGGATTTCCCATTTTTCTCGCTCTTTGTCACTGACTAGAATGCCTCCCCCCATACAGAGACTCACGCACAAAGCCATGCTTGATTCTCCCAATTGAAAAAAAATATTTTCTTGTTTCTGATCTTAGCAGCACATGGTTTATACCACCCTTGAGTACTTAACATCACTACTGTTCACTTTGGGTTAAATTATAATAATCTGTGGAATTGTTTTATCTCTCTGTTTTGAGAGTAAGCCTGGTATGCTTGAAAGAATGTGAGCTATGAGGTTGGAAAACTCTGAATTCAGATAATGCCTCTCATTTATGAACCATATGACTTTGGACAAGTAACCTACCTTTCTAAGCTTTTTTAAAAATATCTACATAAAATATTGATCCACTTTCCCTTTCTCATGCATTGAGTTATTCTAAGTAAAAAGAAGATTCTTCCTACCTAGCCCAATCTCATTTGTAAATACCAAAAAAAGTAATCAAGATGGAACAGAGGCCAATGAATAAAGAGAGACAGAAAGCTTGTACTGAAAGTCTAAGAATTCCTAAAAAAAAAAAAAAAAAAAGATGAAGTAAAGGAGTTTAACTGAGAAAAGAAAGAGTAGAAGAATAGATACTGTTTTTCAATTTCTTGAGGGAGTTTTATTAGTGGATTGTATACTCCCTGAGTCAGGGAGCAATGTCTCTAGTTACCCAAAGCAACAAAGCCCCGGGAAATCAAATAGAAGTCAAGCTTACTGCTCTCTAAATCTGTCCATCCTGTACTATGTCTTTCAGAAATAAGACATCAAGGGGCACCTGGGTGGCTCAGTCAGTTGGGCATCTGACCTCAGCTCAGGTGATGGTCTCACAGTTCGTGGGTTGGAGCCCCACGTTGGGCTCTGTGCTGACAGCTAGCTCAGAGCTTGGGGCCTGCTTCAGATTCTGTACCTCCCTCTCTCTCTGACCCTCCCCTGCCTACATTGTCTCTCTCTCTCTCCCTCTCTCTCAGAAATAAATAAAAAAAACATTAAAAAATTAAAAAAAAAAGAAATAAGACATTGAAAGGAAAACAGTGTCATCCCAGCATGTGGTAGATTAGCTATTTCGCCTTCTGAAACAGAAGAAATTTATCATATTTTTCAAGGACAATTTTCTGAAATAAATGTGTCATTGTTTCTGCAGGAGAGGAAAAGAATTAATGTGCACATAATTAATATTGTTACTCAATGTGGTGTGTGGAATTTGTTATACATTCAGAATCACAGCCCCTGCCCCTCGACTTACAGAGTAGAGTCTACATTTTAAAAAGATACCTAGTAGGACATCTCATTGGCTCAGTCAGAAGAGTGTGGGACTCTTGATCTTAGGATCATGAGTTCAAGCCCCACATTGGGTGGGGTAATTAGAGATTACTTAAATAAATATTATGAAAATAAGCCAAAAGATATTAGGAAACCATAAACAAAATGAAAAGGCAACTTACTGAATAGGAGAAAATATTCACAAATCCTAGACCAGATAAGGGGTTAATATACAAAATGCATAAAGAAATCATACAACTTAATACAAAAAAAAAAAAAAAACCCACCTCTAAACTATCTGATTGAAAAATGGGCAGCAGGTCTATCTGAATACCCATTTTTCCAAAGAAAAATATACAGATGGTCAACAGGTATATGAAAATGTACTCAGGGCACCTGAGTTGGTGAAGCATCAGACTCTTGATTTCAGCTCAGGTCATGATCTCACGGTTGCGAGAATGATCCCTCATGCGGCTCCATGCTGAGTGTGGAGCTCGCTTGGGATTCTCTGTCTCTCCCTCTTTCTACTACCACTCTGCTCATGCTCCCTCTCACTGTCTCTCAAAATAAATAAATAAACTTAAAAAAATATTCAGCATCACTAATCATCAGGGAAGTGTAAATCAAAACCACAATGAGAAATCACCTCACAGCTGTTAGAATGTCTATTAGACTATTAGACTGTTAGAATGACTGATAGAAAGACAAGAAATCATGTTGACAACGATGTGGAAAAAAGGAACCACTTGTGTACTGTTGGTGGGAATGTAAACTGATGCAGCCACAATGGAAAAACAGTATGGGGGTTCCTCAAAAAATTAAAAATAGAACTACCAGCAATTCTACCTCTGAGTACTTGTTGGAAGAAAATAAAAACACTAACTTGAGAAGACATATGCGCCTCTATGTTTATTGCAGTATTATTTACAATAGCCAAGATCTGGAAACAACCTAAGTGTCTATCAATAGATGAATGAATACAGAAGATATGGTATATATATACACAATGGAATATTATTCAGCCATAAAAAGAAAAGAGATCTTGCCATTTGCAACAACGTGAATGGACCTTGAGGCCCCTATGCTAAGTGAAATAAATCAGACAGAGAAAAACAAATACTTCATAATCTCACCTATATGTAGAATCTTAAAAGACAAACAAACAAATACACAAACCAAGCTCATAGATAGAACAAATTGGCAGAGAAAGGGGTAGGGGTTTGGAGAAATGGATGAAAAGGTACAAGCTTCCAGTTATAAAATAAGTAAGTCATGCAGATAGAATGTATAGTATGGAAACCATAGTTAATTATACTATGTTGCATATTTGAAAGTGGCTAATAGAGTAGATCTTAAAAGTTCTCATCACAAAAAATAGAATTATATAACCATGTATGGTGATGGATGGTAACTAGACTTATATACAAATATTGAGTCATTATGTTGTACACCTGGAAATAATATTATATATGTCAATCGTTACATACATAATATTATGTATCTCAATTTAAAAAAAGATCCTAGTATTTCATAAGTACATTAAAGTTTGAGAAGCACCGATGAATAAAGTCCTTTCATGAGGATTCTAAGATCCTTAACATTAGGAAATAATTTTTTTCCTTTCTTTCCACCTCAGTCTTAGTCATTTGAGATTCTTAAGTGTCCACTAACACTTTGGACTAACATGGGTTTGAAAAATGCAAAAACATATTAATGTAATATGGTTGCAAGAAGTTTCTATAAGTGATGGTCTCTTTTTCACTTGCACTATACTGAGGCTGAGAAATGACAGCCTATTAACTAGAAGTTCTTTCCTAGTCACTATACCTGGCCTTTAGGGTGAGTTTGTATTAGTCCACATGAAAGAGCTGTGGATTGGACAGCTGAAATCGGCTTTGAAGAAGCCAAATGGAGAGACTATTGCTAGCAGAATTTCAAATTCAGGTGGATGCTTGTTAGTATGCCCTTTCTGCAGGGCAATTTGGCAATATGTTTAAGAACACTAAAACTCTTTGACCCAATGATACCCGTTCTGAGAATTTATGTAAAATACATAATCAAAGACGCACATAAAGACAAATGAAAGAAAATTTTTTTAAAAATTTAAGTTTATTTTTTTATTTTGAAAGAGAGAGAGAGAGCGAGCGCACAAGCTGGAGAGGGGCAGGGAGATTGGAATCAGAATCCCAAGCAGGCTCCATGCCAGCACAGAGCCAGATGTGGGGCTCAAACTCACAAACTGTGAGATTATGACCTGAGCTGAGATCAAAAGTCAAAAGTTTACCTGACTGTGCCATGCAGGTGCCCCATGAATGAAAAATTTTTATGTGCCATTATTTACATTAGTAAAAACTTATAAATAACTTAGATATTCCACATAATAATGAAATGGTGAGCTAGAATATGATGTGGTCACATAACAGAATAATATGCAGCCAGTAAAATCTTATTTTCAGATTGGGAAAAGTTCACAGTATGCTAAATGTAAAGATAAACTCTACAAAAAAAAATGGAGTATGGGGGCGCCTGGGTGGCTTAGTCGGTTAAGCGTCCGACTTTCGCTTAGGTCATGATCTCGCGATTCGTGGGTTAGAGCCCCGCATCGGGCTCTGTGCTGACTGCCAGCTCAGAGCCTGGAGCCTGTTTCAGTCTGTGACTCCCTCTCTCTCTGACCCTTCCCTGCTCATGCTGTCTCTCTCTCTCTCTCCTAGAAATAAATAAAAATATTTTTAAAAAATTAAAAAAAATGGAGTATGATTCAGGGTGCCTGGGTGGCTCAGTCGGTTAAGCATCTGGCTTCAGCTCAGGTCATAATCTCACAGTTTGTGGGTTCAAGCCCTGCATCAGGCTCTGTGCTGACAGCTCCGAGCCTGAAGCCTGCTTCAGATTCTAGGTCTCCCTGTCTCTCTGCCCCTCTCCCGCTCTTGATCTGTCTCTGTCTGTCTCAAAAATAAACAAATGTTAAAAAATTGTTTTAATGGACCATGATCCAAATTTTATAAAAAACAATTTACATAGGAAAAGAAAAAAAGGAAGAGAAATCTATAAAAGTATCAACAGTATTTTTCACTTTTAAATTGAGGGACGTTTTAAAAAATTTATTTATGACTTTCAATATCTATCACCTTTTTGTAATGAACAGTATTATTTCTACTAATAGGAAAAAAATAAATTAAAACAAAATATGTAGTTGCTACTCCTTGATTACTATTCCTGACTTTAAGCCTTGAGTTGGAAAAGGAGGAAAGTTGGAAAAAATTTTTGATGGGACATTATGTCCCTATTTTTAATTGCTGCCACTGATTTGGAAAAAGAGGCCCTCCAACGACAGACACCAAATACTTGTTGAAAATGACAAAGATCTGGGGCGCCTGGGTGGCTTAGTTGGTTAAGCGTCCGACTTTAGCTTAGGTCATGATCTCGCGGTTAGTGGGTTCCAGCCCTGCATCGGGCTCTGTGCTGACTGCCAGCTCAGAGCCTGGAGCCTGTTTCAGTCTGTGACTCCCTCTCTCTCTGACCCTCCCCTGCTCACGCTGTCACTCTCTCTCTCCTAGAAATAAATAAAACATTAAAAAAAAAAACATTAAAAAAACCCGAAAATGACAAAGATCTGATTACAGACATCCCTTTCCTTATTTTTCTGCTAAATTCAAGAATGTAACAGTGATTCTTTCCAACATTAAAAGTCCATTTCCCATACTGAAGGAACTTTAAAAAGTTTTATTTTGGAAGAATTATAGACTTATAGGAAGCTGCAAAGATAATAGAGAGATCCGTTGTGCTCTTCACCCAATTTCTTCTTGAAGCAACTTTTAAACATGAATTATTTGATGGATTTAATTTCTTTATTCTAACAGTCTGAGATTCATGCTGAGCATCAGTGTCGTACATTGTAAAGACATGTCCAGCCCCTTTGGTTTCTCTATTTTGAAAACAGTATAATAATTTTTTTCCTAATTGCCTATGGTTGACCCTGAGTCAGATGCCGGAAAAGAAATCTCAGCCTATTATGTTGCATACTTTCTTCTATCATGTGGAAGTGTGCATGTAAGATACAGTTACAGTTCAAGAGTGCATTTGTGCTACCTTACCAGATACTGGCAATTCCTCTGTTCAGCTTAGCTCTCTGTCTCTTAGGAGACAGAGGGCACAAAAGAGTGTCTTCATTGATAAAAACCTCTCTCTCTCGAATATAAGGTGCTGAGGTTTCAGCATAACTTAAAACAGTGAGGATTGAAAAAATAATACTTTGAAATGACAGCTGTGTGATTATGAGATTAAAATGAAGCAAAAAGATAAAACCTGTTTCTTTTGCCAAATTGCTAATGGTAAAAGCACCACAGCATGGAGGTGACACTCTGGAGTCACAATGATGGGATTAAATTATGGCTCTGCCACTTATGAGCTGTGTGGCCTTAGGCAACTTTCAGTTCCTTAATTTCCTTGTCTGCCTGGCCCATAGTAGGCACTGGAGAAGTATTAGCTATTGTTTCTGTTGTAGAAATTATAAACAGTTAATTCACATACTTTGAGATTCCTAAGCACCTTGCTTATATAATTCAGGAATTTATTTTTTGAGGCATTTGAGAAGGATTCTATTTATTAATTCTTAAAATGTTTGGTAAAATTCAACAGTGAAGCCGTCTGGTCCTGGACTTTTATCTGTTGGGAGATATTTGATTGTTGAGCCCATCTCCTTACTAGTAATTGATCTGTTCAGAATTTCTGTTTCTTCATGATTCAGTCTTTTTTTTTTTTTAATTTTTTTTTTTTTTTATGTTTTATTTATTTCTAGGAGAGAGAGAGAGACAGCATGAGCAGGAGAGGGTCAGAGAGAGAGGGAGACACAGACCGAAACAGGCTCCGGGCTCTGAGCTGGCAGTCAGCACAGAGCCCGACGCGGGGCTCGAACCCACGAACCGCGAGATCATGACCTAAGCGAAAGTAGGACGCTTAACCGACTAAGCCACCCAGGCGCCCCTCTTCATGATTCAGTCTTGATAGTTTGTATGTTTCTAGGAATCAAGGGATCTTTTTAAAGTCATTTTAATGACTATAAAGTTGCGTATACAGCATGATACTGTCAATTACAAGACACCATGATACATTTCAATTTTAGGCTCTAGCAAATGATTCTATACAGTCTCTGGTGTACACTTCTTTTTAAATGATTGGAATTCTCTTCTTTCAACATGTATGTCCAAGTGCCCAGCTGACGCAATCTCCTGTCTAATACTTGTGTTTGTCTCCCATAACTATTTAGACTTTTTAATATTTTTATGTTCACTTCATGTAGATGTTGAAAAATTCTTTGGGAGTAAATAAGATGAGATTATTGACCATGGGGCTACCACTTTTCAGGTCTGGAGCCCAGGATGGGAATAATTTGGTTTTGGCTATCCAACGGAAGGAGTGCCTACACTGCAAAAAAACTACTGTTATTTTTGCCAAGGTAAGGGAGGAATTGTCCTGATCCACATAAAGGCATCCTGTGAGTTAATTGATTAATTCAGTTAAAAGTAGAAGAAACAGCTAAGTGCCAAATGTATGAGTACATGTTAGAAAAAAAAACACCTTGGCTACAAACTCTTTTTAAATAGAAAATATCAGGATTCATAGAGTTTTCAAATGTTCTGATGTGCTCCAGCATCTCTTAGTTTTCAATTAGCAATAATTGCGCCTTGGATAAACCTCATTGGCTACGATACTGCCACTGAGCAAAGCTAAGCATCCCTAAGAAATATTGGGGCGCCTGGGTGGCTCAGTTAGTTAAGTGTCTTTCTCTTGATGTCAACTCAGATCTTGATCTCAGGGTTGTGAATTCGAACTCCACAACTCTGGAAGCCTATTTAAAACTATTTAAAAACTCTGAAGCCTATTTAAAAAAAAATAATGAAATGAAATAGAATAGAATAAGATAGAATAAAATAAATCACAACTAGCAGAAAACCTATGACAGACAATTGCTTCCCATGCTACTAAATACAACCTTTACTATTGAGCCTGAGAAAGTGTTACCTTTAACCAGACAATGATTTAACTTATCCTTTGCTACTCTCTGTAGATTATTTAGATGCTTTGTTTCCATTTTGACTTCAAGAGAATTTTTTTCTTTTCTGATAGTGTATTCATAAAGATTAGGGTTAGAAAATGTTAACTAAAAGTGAAAATATCTAACAAAACTTACTGCAATCAATATAAATAGCCCTGAATTATCCCTCACCTGTTTCTTCTCAAAGCCGTTTATTCCTTGAAAACTGCAGAATCTAGACCTGAAAGAAAGGACTTTAGTACTTTTGTCATTCAATCTCATTTAGCAGTTAGGGGCATATTTTCTATGTGTCTTAGTTTCTGAAAATGGATATAGTACAATTGTAAAAAAAAAAAAAAAAACCATGACTCAGATAAATAAGAAAACAAACATGGATCAAAAATTTTATTTAACTTGGTAACTAGTGAGGGAACCAGTTGGATATTAAAACCGATATGAAGAGCCATTGAGAAACTAGATTTATATAGACAATCTAATTGATTTCTTTCTTAAGTATAAGATTGTTTAGCCCTCAAGCAGGACTACATATCATAACCTATGGGGTTCTGTTCCACTGGATAGAAATCATTTGCTTTTCTACAAGACAAAAATCATTCCTCGTTATTCGTAGATTCCGTATCTGCACATTTGCCTACTCGTGAAAATTTATTTGGATTTTAAAAATCAATATTCATCATGTTTTCATGGTCATTCGAGACCATGCACAGAGCAGAAAAAAATTTGAGTTGTCTAACGTGAACATTCCCAGCTGAGGTCAAGCAAAGTGACACCCTGCCTCCTTGTTTCAGCTCTCACATTGTAAACAAGTGTCCTTTTTGTGGTTTATTTAGTGCCACGTGTTTTGTTTTGTTTTTTCTTGTTTGTGCTTTTTGGTTGGTGATTCCTCCGTTTATTTATTTATTTTTTTGATTCCTCTGTTTAAAATAAGCCTCAGGCACAGTGCTAAAATGCTGTCTAGTGTTCCTAGTGCAAGAAAGCTGTGATATGCCTTATGTGTGTACAAGTTTTGTTCAGATGTGAGTTATGGTGCTACTAGCCAAGAGTTCAATGTTAATGAATTAACTATATATACAATATATATATAGTTCAGTGTTCATGGTGACTTATGAATATCACTAGTGGGAATAATAAGACCTGATTATATCCACAAGTAAATCTCTGCCCCTGCAGAGTTATAAAATAGACCTGTAAATAGTAAGACAAGCCTAGGCCTTCACCACTAGAACACCTGTTACTCTTCCGCGTATTTCCAAATTTCGGGCATTTCTAGTAATATTTAGTTAGCTTTGTAAAATGCCTTGACCCCACTAAAGTTTTCTGCTTTTCCCTTAAGTTGCAAAACAAAAAGCAGGGTATACTTCCATCCTTACATTTTGACTAGTGCTGTGTGGAATGCATTTTTCCCTCATTCTAACTCCAGAATTGCTTTCCAACATTCATAAGTCAGTTTCCTGTGCTTTTAAACGTCATTCCTTTAAATACATGTTAAGCTGTTGCGCACTCACTCTTAAATCCTTCCCTGCTATCTCTACTTTTGGGAAATCTTTTATTTCAGTTATACAGTTATGATATCATTACTTTGCTCCTAGCCCAAATGTGAACGGGTGATTCAAACTATGATAATCTCCCTGGATTTGTTTGTTTTTAGAAGCTTCAAGGATCTAATTTAGGAAGCACTATTAATGAGAAGAGCCACTGCTATAGTAGCACCAGAAGAGGTTTCATCAAGCTCTGTCACTCACTCCAGTAGATGTGTGATCGCGGGTAAATCATCAAATTGCCCTGGCTCTCAGTGTCCTAATCTCTCTCATCTCTGAACGAAGTTAATAACTACCTAGGCTTCCTACCTCCCACTATTGTTTCAGCAGCCAGCTTTAAGTGCATAAAGCAAACAAGGTCCATCCTAGTCCCAGAGGTCAGGGGACTAGGTTAGAGGTCAGAAAGTAATGTTTAAGCTGAAACTTGAAGAAAATAAGGGGAGAGAAGGAGTAACTTAGGAAAAGGCTCTTCTGGAAGGCAGCGTGTCATGCTTGGGGAACTGCAAACCCGGGGTGAGACTGGATTGGGATGTGGGTTCTGTACCACCTGCTTTCTACTAATTGTGAATATTCTTCAATCCATTCTTCTGTTGAACAATTTAAAACAATCATGTTTATTTACATAATAAATCCCCTATTATGTGAACTTTCCTGGCCTCTTTTGCATTGTTCTCCATCTTAAAATTGTGATATAAACTTGAGGAGCTCTTAATCAAGCTTTTCCAATTCCCATCTAAGGTCATCAATTTTTGCTTAAAGTTGATGAGTATTTGTATTTTTCAGCCAAACAGGAGTAAGAATATGTAAAAAGAAAACAAGTAGATCCCTGACATCTTCTACAAAAAGTCAATGAGTGGTCATAAGATTCTAACGGAATTTCAAGAATTCCCTGTGACATAGGGAAGGTTTTGATCCAATTGTATTTGATGTGGCAAATTACAAGCACATTTAAATCCAAAAGAGATCAGAGCAGGTTGAAGCTGGCCGAGTTATCCACTCACCCTTCCATCCATCCATCCATCCATCCATCCATCCATCCATCCATCCATCCATTTATTTCCTTTATGCCTCTCAACCCTTTGTGTGTCTTTCACCCATCCCCCACACCTCTGGCAACCACCAGTTTGTTCTGCTTTGTTTTCTTTAAGTGGCTAACTCATTTTAATGAGCAAAGTTTTGCCTCAAATTCAGTAACGTGGGTGCATAAGCTTAGTGCTGCACTGACATGAACTGGATTACTAAGGAAACTCCAAGCCTTCAGAAAGAGCTTTCAGTCAACAATTAGGAAGTTGTGTTACCTTGTGAAAGGTGAGCCTGCAAATTCAAAACAAAACAAAACTGTTTAAACATCTGGCCTCACAACTAATCATACAACACTTTTAAAAGCATATGGGCATGAATCAAGCTGGAGACACTGGGCCTGATATCAGAAAGCACTGTTTAAAAATGGCTCCTTCTAAGAAAAATCTGAAAGCAAAAAAGAGAAAGCTTTCATTAGAACCATGAAACTGTTTCAAAATCTTACCAAACCTATTTTAAACAAGAGTCATTTAATGCAACATGTGCTTACTATGAATGTCTTTAGACTATAAACCAATTCCTACAGTGTTTAACAAAGTTACATACTGTTATCTGTGATAAATATGGTAATCACAGCTGAGAGGAGATTATACAACTGCATCTTACCACATCATCTTATTTTGTTAGAAAAATATTCTTCACATGTTATCAGTATCTTATATGAAATGTTTTAAAAACGTGTCACATATAGGGGTGCCTGGGTGGCTCAGTTGTCTAAGCGTCTGACTCTTGATTTTGGATCAGGTATTGTTCCCAGGGTTGTGGGATTGAGCCCCGTATTGAGCTCTGTGCTGATCATGGAACCTTCTTGGTACCCTCTCCCCCACACCCTCCTCTCCCCTGCTCTCTTTCTTTCTCTCTCTAAAAAAAGGAGTCATATATGGGAACAAAGCCAGTTTTGAGATATAAAATGATACCTCAAAAAATGATATCTCAAATTATAAAATATGAATTTCAGTTACAAGATGTGACTATTCTGTGATGAAGTGTTCATGATGCTAAAATAACTATTTCAATTCAAATCAATTTATTTTATAAGGAAACGAATGCAAACTTTCAATTAAGGGATATAAAACATACAATAATACCATGTAAATTAAAAGGCAAGGAACAGTATACACTAGCTTTTTCTGGCTATGTTCTATCTACATCCAAAAAGCTTAAAATATTTTACCATAAAAGTCACATTATACAATTTGGCTATTGCAATAAAAAATGGAAAGTAAAATGTCATGTTATTCTACCAAGGCGAATATACTAATTCCACAAATGAACATACTGATTGCTTATTACACTTAGCTCTGAGTCTCCTGTCAGCCAAAAAATAAAAGAAAATGCAAGTTACATAATTCTTACCATGACCAAAGGAAGCATATTATTTCTTCACGCACTCTTTTTTGATACTAAATTCTAAAAGGAAGTGGAATTAATTTTTATTTTTTATTTTATGTATGCTAGGATATTTACATACACAATAAGATTTAATCATCTCAGTCAGCACATATTAATCCATTTTCCATTCTATGAGATATAGATTCAAATCTAGGGCTGCTTAGTTCCAAGGTTTATGCTTTTTCCACATTTCCCAACCACTTTGTAGAGAACACTTAATTATTTTAGTATTTGTTTATTGCACACAGCACTTTAAACTCTGTAAAGGATCAGGATATATCTTAAGGACTTTACTGGAAGCTCAGAACAATTCTCAGAACCATTTTTTTAAAATGTTTCTTTTTGAGAGAGGGAGCGTTACCGGGGAGGGACAGAGAGGAAGACAGAGAATCCAAAGCAGGCTCCACGTTGACAGCAGTGAGCCAATGTAGGGATCAGAGCCACAAACTTGGAGATCATGACCCAAACCGAAGTCAGATGCCTAACTGACTGAACCATCCAGCAGCCCCATCGGAACCATTCTATTTATTTTAATGTTTGTTTGTTTTTGAGGGGGGGAGGGGCAGAGAGAGAAGGACACACAGAATCCAAAGCAAGCTCCAGGCTCTGAGACGTCAGCACAGAGCCTGACACAGGGCTCAAACTCCTGAACCACAGGATGGTGATCTGAGCTGAAGTCAGATGCTTAACTGACAGAGCCACACAGGTACCCCCCACCCCACCATGTTTTTTGTTTTTTTTTTAAATGAGAACCATTCTTATGATAACTTCTATTTAACGTCTGTATATATTGAGGACATACATTTAAAAAATGACTTAGTAAGTTTCTGTTCTGGGTAAGACAAACACAATTCACTTTGTTTCACCCACTGAATATAACTGTAAGATCTAGATAGAATGCATGGGACAGAATACTTGGGTGGCTCAGTCAGTTAAGTGTCCAACTCTTGAAATCGGTGCAGGTCATGATCCCAGGGTTGTGGGATCAAGCCCCATGTTGGGCTCTGTCTGCCCTGTGTGTGGAACCTGCTTAAGATTCTTTTTTCTCTGTTCCTCTCCCCTACCCCTGTCCCTGCCCACTCGACAAACAGGTGCACATGCATAATCTCTCTCTCACTGGCTCTTTAAAATAATAATTTAAAAAGAATGCATGGAATAGCTATTTTAGTACTCTAAAAAAGCAACTAGTAGAAGATGGATTAGAGAAGTTCAGATTTTGAAGTATCACTGAACTGGCAACAACTTTCCAATTTTTACCCCTCCAGTAGCCCCTTGTCTGATATGAAGTTAGTCTCACACCCAAAAGTGTGGTCAAAATTTAGAGCCTGAACCCAGCCAGGTCAATTAGCTGCTAAAACAAAAATATCACCATCCTGCCTAAGATTTCAATAAGACCCCAAGCCCTATAATATTTAAAATGTCCAAGACACAATCCAAAATTACTCAGCATCAAAAGAACCAATAAAATCTCAACTCAGGTGGGAAAAGATAATCATTAGGTGCCAATACCAAAATGACATGTAATTAAGATTATATGACAAAGTATTTGAAAGAACTTTTCTAAAAACACTCTAAAAAGTAAGGGTAAGCACTCCTGAAACAAATAGAAAGATGGAAATTCTAAGCAAAGAAATAGAAAATCTAAAGAAGAACCAAATGGAAGTTTTATAAAGATGGGTTTTAAAAAAGTCGATGTGTTCAAAGTCTATGGAATCTAACTGAAAGGATAAGAAAATTTTTAATTACAATAATACATAAGAGAATAAAGATCCAAATCAACAAATTGAAATCCATTCATAGATTTCAATAAAACCAGATCACCTACTAACATACCTAAATCATAACAATAACGTAATGGAAAGTGCTGTGATAGGGGCATGAACAAAGAGAAGCAGGGCCAGAAAGAGGGAGTGATCAACCTGGGGGGTGAAGGCATAAAGAAGGATTAGGGTAGATGTATTAGGATTAGATTAGCCCAAGAGTGACAGAGATTAAAAAAATTTAAAAATGAAAAAAAATCATTATTTTTTTCTCTTATAAAAGTCTGGATGAAAGTGTTCCAGGGCTGGTGTAGAGGTTCTACCATCATTGGACCATAGACTGACTGCCACCTCTGTTCTGCCATTCCTAAGTATGGCTCTTGTTGTCCCTGTGCAGATGGAGTCGTAGTCATCCCAGACAGGTTCCAAGCAACAGGAAGGAAGGGACAGAGAAGGGCAAAGAATTTGCCCAGCTGTCTTTGTTTCTTGGTTTTGTTTTAATAAGGAAGTTTCCCTGAAGCAGCCACTGACGTATCATTGGCCAGAACTTAATTGCATCATCACACAGAGCTTTAAGGGAAATTGCGAAATTTTGTCTTTATTTTGGACAGCCAGTTTGGCCATCTGAAATCTGGGAGTTGTAAAATGGCAAAAGAAGAACAGATATTGAGGGACACCCAGAGATCTCTGACGCAGTAGGCTACATTTGCACTTTTGGCTTCTAAGTCACCCCTTTTTCTTGGTTATTCTCCAGCTTCAAAGGCCTCTCTTATCTGGTCTCTCCTTGTTTTTCTGTTACAGGTTCAGTTCTCTGGAAGCAGGTACTGAGATTAGTGTGTAAGATGTATCCTAGGGATCAATACCTCTGAAAGGAAGAAAGGGAAAGCAGAAATGGGTCAGTGCAGGTCCAGCAAAGCTGTGGTCTACTCAGGGGGGTGCCTGGAACAGATATTACTGGTTAGAGTTGTCCTGCAATTAGACAACTCTTTTTTTTTTTTCCCCAGGATATCGTTTTTAATGAATATTAAAGAGGCATCATTTCGAACTGAACGGTGGCCTGAAACTGTTGCTGATCAATGACAGGCTGTGGAGAATCCTGAATCGGGTTTAGTCACCTGTCCATTGTGGGTCAAGTGACTCAGGAATGTGCCACGCAGGCCACGTGTCTTGGAAGTCCGTCCAGTTTCCGGTCTGCTCCTGGTTGCGATGGGACCTGGGCACACGGTGAGGCGCTGGGCCCCCGCCCCTTCGTCCATCCTCAGGCGACGGGGCCGCAAAAATGGGCGAATTTAAAAAGGGACCTTGTATGAGGTGGCTTTCCCAGCCGAGGGAGCTTGTGAAGGAGCTAACAGCTGAGGCTTCCTGCTGACCGCTCTCTCAGCAATGCAGTTACAAGTTATTCACTGAAGGGGAATCTGGGCAATACTTATCTTTGTCTTCCAAGCTCCTAGTACTTGTACCCCTTCCCTAGTTCCTTTACAGTTACTCCATGGGTGATCTTATCTTGTATTTACAACTCTAGCCTGGAACATGGACTTCTTCACACCTCCAAACTCCAGACCCAAATATCCAACTGCCTACTTCATGTTTCCTCCTGGATGTATAATGAGCATCTAAAACCTAACACTGAAACTTAAAATCAAACTTCTGATTCCCTCCTTCTCCCTCCTAATATTTACTGAGATGTCTAAAAATAACTCAGGTAAGAAACTAGGCATCACCCTTGAGTTCCTTCCTTCCTCTTTTCCTCTCTCTCTCCCTCTCTTCTATCCTTTCTCTGTCTTTCTTTGTTTCTCTCTTTCTATCTGGAAGTTTGTATCTTTTATTTATTTATTTTTATTTTTTTTAATGTTTTTTATTTATTTCTAGGAGAGAGAGAGACAGCGTGAGCAGGGGAGGGTCAGAGAGAGAGGGAGTCACAGACTGAAACAGGCTCCAGGCTCTGAGCTGGCAGTCAGCACAGAGCCAGACGCGGGGCTCGAACCCACGAACAGCGAGATCATGACCTAAGCGAAAGTCGGACGCTTAACCGACTAAGCCACCCAGGCGCCCCTGGAAGTTTGTATCTTTTAGCCCTTTCACTGAGTTATTTCTTTACTCGTGCTGTGTATTCATCATCAAACTCTGTTTTCTCTACCTATAAAATGTCCGGAATCTAACCACTTCTCACCACTTCCATTATTACCTTTTTACTCCAAGCACCATCGCCTTCTGCTGTCATTATAACACATGTATTTATTTAATAGAATTACAGCCCCTCTTACTCTTCTACTTTAAACTTTACTATCATAAAAAAGTTCATGTTAATTTCATTATATTATATGGGGAAATTTCCACTGTTATCTCAATTTCAATGATCTTAAGCCTATGAACTAAGTTGGGGGGAACTGACATTGTTACAATGTTTAATGCCTCCACTCAGGAAAATAGCACTTTTTTTTTATTATTCAAACTTTCTTTTATCTTTCAGTAGATTTAATTTTTTAATGTTTATTGACTTTTGAGAGAGACAGAGTGTGAGTGGGGCAGAGAGGGAGACACAGAATGTGAAGCAGGCTCCAGGCTCTGAGTTGTCAGCACAGAGCCCAAAGCAGGGCTTGAACCCATGAACTATAAAGTCATGACCTGAGCTGAAGTTGGATGCTTACCCTACTGACCCACCCAGGTGCCTCTATCTTTCAGTAGGTTTATAGTGTCCTTTATCTATGTCACACACTTCTCTTACAAACTTACGCTGAGATAGGTATTTTTGTATTTTGGATACTGTTGTCAATGGCATTGTACTTACTGTAATTTCTAGTCTGCTATTGCTGGTATATTAGTTTAATGAATGGAGAGAATAACAAGTAGGTGGTGGTAGCCTGAGGTTTATCCTTCTGGTAGTCTTTGAAATTCAAGGTTTTGAAAAAAAGCCCTGAATTTCAATAATTTGATAAGATGAAATATGCAACCCAGAGAGTAAAATATAGCCATTCTGTTTTTAAAAAAATGTTTATTTATTTATTTTGAGAGAGAGAGAGAGAGACACACAAGAGAGACAGAGAGTGAAAATAGGGGAGGGGCAGAGAGAGAGGAAGAAAGAATCCTATGAGGATGAAGCTCATGAACCATGAGATCATGACCTGAATTGAATCAAGCTACTGAACCAACTGAGCCACTCAGGCGCCCCAAAATATAGCCATTTTAATTGGGGATTAAAACTCAATGTCCCAGGTGTATGCATTTGTTAAAGCTTGTCAAATGGTAGTCTTAAGATTTGTGTATTTTGCCATATGTAAATTTTACCACCAAAATAACCCATAAACAAATATTGAACTCTAGTTAATAATAGGCATGCTCTAGTGTTTAGAGATGAAGTGTACTGGTGTCTGCAACTTATTTTGAAGTGATTAAAAAAATAAGATGGATTGGTGGATAAATAGAAAGATGAATACATCAGTAGATATCACATAGCAAAATGTGATTATAGAATCTAGATGGTAAATATGTGAGAGGTTACAATTTTATCAACTTTTTGGTATGTCTGAAATTTTTCATAATAAAATGTCTAGAAAAAGTTCCTATTATTAACCACACAGTTCATTAAAGTATTCTGGCCTTAATAACTGGTCAATATCTCAGTGGTCTTACCTCCAACAAAGAGAGCCTCTGCCATATGTGGCCTGCCATTTATTTACTAGTGGTGAAGTAAGAACATCTTTGATTTTCTGTTCTGTATTTCTATTTTAAGATCCTTATAATTAACACTGTTGGAGGCATAATGTCATCACATTCAGTGTTATCCAGTGCCAGCAAGCAGCCCCAGACACAGCCTTCAGCATTCATGGTGGGTTGGCTTATAACCAAATACAGGAATGCAAACTTACTATAGTTGCATTCAAAAGATTAAATTAAAGGGCAGTGGCTTTCAATTGTGGGATGAATCACAAGCCAAACGTGTTCAATCTGCTTTTCATTTGCTAGCATCCAAGATTTGAAATATTACGGTCAGATCTCTCCACTGCTTTCTTTCAGTTGTAGGATTTATAACTGATAAAACTAAGTTGAATTAAATGGGGGAATGGTTGTGAGTTCTGAACGCCCAGATCTTTCTAAGTATACTGTTTTTTCCCTATTCATCACAGTTTCCGGGGAGGGATGGGACAGGTAAGCTTTCCTCTGACATTATAATCCTTTTCATTCATATTGATTATAATTCTGAACTTTCTACTTCTTTGGATCTTTCACAAGTCTGTGCTTTTTAAAATAATAATAATAATAATGGGGAGGCACCCGAGTGGCTCAGTCGGTTAGGCATCCAGCTCTTGGTTTCAGTTCAGGTCATGATTTCACAGTTTGTGAGATCAAGCCCCTCATCAGGCTCTGTGCTGACATGAGCCTGCTTGGGATTGATTCTCTCTCTTCCTCTCTCTCTCTTTCAAAATAAACAAATAAACTTTTAAAAATGGTTAATTTCCTTTATGCAGCTATCTTAGATATAAGACAGAGGCAAAATTTTATAAAAATAACTAGATATCATCTTTTCCCATTTCTCACTCAGGCCTGATACTAATCAGTTTAGGTATAAAATATGTGACAGGTGGAAAATATATATTCTGAATATATACGATATCCTTTTGTCTTGGTTTTGGCTTTTGCCCCAAAGCAGTAAACATAAGGAAGTGGTGACCTAGCTTTTAGGACCTGCAAAGGGGTTGTAAAAGTCACCTTGTGACCCTAAGCCCGTCTCCCACCTGCAGCCTATTGATGAGATGAGGACCACTGGAGTTTAAGAATCACTTTTATTTTTATTTATTTATTTATTTATTTATTTTATTTCTAGGAGAGAGAGAGAGACAGCGTGAGCAGGGGAGGGTCAGAGAGAGAGGGAGTCACAGACTGAAACAGGCTCAAGGCTCTGAGCTGGCAGTCAGCACAGAGCCCAAAGCAGGGCTCGAACCAACAAACAGCGAGATCATGACCTAAGCGAAAGTCAGACGCTTAACCGACTAAGCCACCCAGGCACCCCAAGAATCACTTTTAGAAACAATTCTTGCATTGCAGACTCCCCAGCCCATCCCGTCCTTAGGTGAGATAAGGAACAATCGGAGAACATCTCAGAGAGCTTGCCGTGTGTCTGTCTTCAGATGTTTGGGGACTCAGAGGCTGACTTGCACCTGGAAAAGTCTGAAGACAAGGCCTCACTAGAGCTGTCCCTGATAACAGAGTGAGGGGTGAAGGCTCTCACTCCAGCACTTTCAAAATTAGTGGGAATAGCCAGCACTTTCAGAATTTGGTGGAGCAAAAATGTGAGTATTGCCATGAAACAGAGTGACACTGTAGTAGAAGGCTAGCATGAGTGGCTGTCTCCACTCTAGAGATCTAGAGGTCTGTCTGCCCGACAAGATGGCCCTAGGAGAAAGCGATCCTGGGATGGAAAGCCAGAAGCAGGAACTACAGGAACAGTTACAGGGTCAGCAGGAAGATGCCTGCCCACATCAGGGCACAGCACAGCAGGTAGCTCCAGCAAGGAGTCTTCAAACAACCCATAAAACCATCCCCTGAGAGAAAGGGCCAGCAACTCTGTATCCATCAGAGGGCCTATACCAATGTGGCACCAGTCAAGCTGAGTGACAAGGGGGTGAGGTAGAATGAGTAGAAAGGCAGACGCTCCCGTTAAATATGTCCAAACTTGGGTCTGGTTAAGAGTCATGGAAGAGAAAAGGAGCTTTACAGTGAATGTGGGATTAAAGTTCTTACTTTGATCAAATTGAGTTTTTTTTAAGTCATAAAAGACAAGACTGTGGGCTAATACCTCAAAGTTTTAAGAAAAGCTTTCAGACCTCCTTCAGATAATGTCCATAGTTGGGGAAGGAGATGCCATTCAGGTATATTTAAAGGGCATTAAGGGGAAAAAAAACTATTTAATAATTCTGTCCCACAAAATCCAGCTAGTTCATAAAGATGATACATAAAGAATAAGCAAAATACATGTATCCATAGGAATTTAGAGCCGAGGTGGATTTTATTATGGTTTTCAATGATATATTATCTCTCCATGTGAGAGGATGATATTTCCTCACTCACTGACATCAGGCTTGACCACGTTGCTTGCTTTGGCCAATAAAGTATGAGACAGAGTGATGTAAAACACCTTTAAGCAAAATAAAAAACGCAAACAAAAAGGAGGAGAAATGTATAAATTAAAATAGGAGGAAAATGTCTGAGCTCTTACAATAACAATGAGAAGGAAAAGGAAGATGTAGAAAGTTTTGTAAAACCAGAATTGACAGAACCTTAGCTGACCAGCCTCTAAAACCCTCCAGGGCTTCAGCATTCATTCACACTGAAGCAATTGTAGGTCAGTGCGCTGTTTGGAGCCTCAAGATGAGTTCTTCCCTTAGGCTTTTCATATTTTTTTGGTAACGTTTTATTTATTTTTGAGAGAGAAAAAGGCAGAGGTGAGCAAGGAGGGGCAGAGAGAGGGAGACACAGAATCCAAAGCAGGCTGCAGGTTCTGAGCTGTCAGCACAGAGCCCAATGGGGGGCTCGAACCTACAAATTGAGAGATCATGACCTGAGCCGAAGTTGGATGCTTAACCTTACTGAGCCACCCAGATGACCCATCCTTTAGGCCTTCCAAATATGAGCTCCCTATCCTCATGCCCAATATTACTCATCCCTCTGCTCTTTTCCATCTCCTCTTGCCTAGTTCATCCTCTCTAATCCTGTCTCTTTAAAAAAAAAAAAAAAAAAACCCTCCTGCACATCCTTGCCCTTACCTTATAATCTGTTGCTCACTCCCCAGAAAACATGGTGTCTTTCATGTTGTAGAGGCTTAATAGAGATTTGTTAAATAAATACATATTTCCTAGCATTATTCCAATAATGTGAATACCCGCATGATTGCTCCCTACCCCCCAACCTGTGGCTTCTCCTTTGTGCCCCTGTTCTAAGTCAGTGGTGCCACCACCCATGTAGATGGTCAAACCAGAAGTCTGAGAGTGTCCTACAGTCACCACCCACTTGCCAAGTCATACCAGTCCTGTCTCCCTCATGTCTCCAAGTTAGTTTCCTTCCCACCGTCTTTTCTACCACCGTTATTAGTTCAGGCCCTCATCATTTCTCCCCTGAATTATTGTTAGTCTTGCCTACAGACTTTCCCTCCTTCATTCTGGTCTCATTCTCTGACCAATATCCATGGTGATCTTTATTTTCTTTTTAAAGTTTATTTGTTTATTTTGAGAGAGAGAGAGAGAGAGAGAGAGAGAGAGCGCACATGCATATGTGTTTATGTGAGTGGGGAGGGGCAGAGAGAGAGGGAGAGAGAATCCCAAGGAGCCTCCACACTGTCAGGGTAGAGCCCTACATGGGGCTCAACCCCATGAACCCTGAGATCATGATCTGAGCCAGAATCAACAGTCTGACTCTTAACTAACTGAGCCACCTAGGCCCCACAAGGGTGACCTTTTTCTAAAATGCAATTCTGATTACATCACTGCACAATTTTAAACTCAGTGTTCAGATAAAAACAGCAAAATCTGTAACATAGTGAGGGGACAGAATTCTTCACCATCAGGTCTCTAATTACCTTTCTTCTTCCACAAACTATGACACTCCATGCATGTTGAAAACTCTGTGGTTCTTGGAACACATCTTACTCTCATTTACCTCTGGCCTCTCTCTACTGGACTGTTCTTTCTCCTACTCAGACATCACCTACTCTCTGAAGTCCTCCTTAGTTAGCATTTTCTATACTGCCTTTGTCTTTCCAAACCATCTCCTGTCTACTTTGCTTACAGCAGATCCTAACTTAGGATCAGTTAGTTATTCCCTGCCTTCCCTCTGCAGTGTAAGCTCCTTGGGATCACCAGTTGTGTCTGTTTCATTACGTGCTGGGCACAGAGTCCATGCTGAAAACATGCGGATATTGGGGCGCATGGGTGGCTCAGTCGGCTAAGCATTGACTTCAGCTCAGGTCAAGATCTAACAGTTTGTGCATTCAAGCCCCATGTCAGGCTCTGTGCTGACAGCTCAGAGCCTGGAGCCTGCTTCAGATTCTGTGTCTCCCTCTCTCTCTCTCTGCCCCCCACCCCACTCGTGCTCTGTCTCTGTCTTTCAAAAATAAATAAACATTAAAAAAATTAAAAAAAAAAAAACCATGTGGATATCAAATGTCTTGGTGGTTGATAGAATATGATGACCAAACCGAATGGAGAAATCCAAGTAAACCCAAGTTTTGATATTGGGTGATGAGGAGCTGAGAACAGATACAGGGAACTGTGGAGGCAGAGTAAGTTTGAGAAGGCTGATGCTTTGGCTTTATACATGCTGAATTTTAGCTGACAGTATCCAAATGGAAAAGAGAAATATGGGCATTTTCATTTTTGTTTTTTTTTTTCAGGTGTACATCACAGTGATTTGACATTTTTATACATTGTGAACAGATCCCCATGATGAGTCTAGTCACCATCTGTCACCATACAAGCTTATAACAATATTGTTGACTGGATACCCTATGCTGTGCATTATATCCCCATGGCTTACTTATTTAATAACTAGAAGGTGTTTGGGTTTTTTGGTTTTTGGGTTTTTTTAGTGTGGTAGGTTTTTGTTGTTGTTTTAATTTAAATTCAAGTGAGTTAACATACAGTGTAGTCTTTTCTTCAGGAGTAGAACCCAATGATTCATCTCTTACGTGTGGCACTGAGTGCTCATCCCAAAAAGTATCCTTCTTAATGCCCATCACCCATTTAACCCATCCTCCAACCAACCTCCCCTCTGGGAACCCTCAGCTCTGTATTTAAGAGTCTCTTATGGTTTGCCTCACTCTCTGTATAACTAGAAGTTTTTACCTGTTAATCCTCTTCACCTATTTTGCCCCTTCCCACCCCCATCCTCTCTCTGATCTGGTAACCAACAGTGTGTTAGGTTATCTATGAGCCTGTTTTCTGTTTTGTTTTGTTCGTTCATTCATTTTGTTTTTTAGATTCCAGATAGATATAAGTGAAATCATATGGTATTTGTCTTTGTCCATCTGACTTATTTCACTTTGCATAATACCTCTAGGTCCATCCATGTTGTTGCAAGTAGCAAGATTTCATTCATTTTAATGGCTGAATACTATTCCATTGTGCTTATATACCACATCTTTTTTTTTTTTATTCATTTACCCGTTAATAGACACTTAGATTCCTTCCGTATTTTGGCTGCTTCTTAAAATTTTTTTTTAAATCTTTATTTACTTTTTTTTTTTAATGTTTTATTTATTTCTAGGAGAGAGAGAGAGAGACAGCGTGAGCAGGGGAGGGTCAGAGAGAGAGGGAGTCACAGACTGAAACAGGCTCCAGGCTCTGAGCTGGCAGTCAGCACAGAGCCCGACGTGGGTCTTGAACCCACGAACTGCGAGATCATGACCTAAGCGAAAGTCGGACGCTTAACCGACTAAGCCACCCAGGTGCCCCAATCTTTATTTACTTTTGAGAGAGAGAGAGAGCAAACAAGGGAACAACAGAGAGAGGAGACACAGAATCTGAAGCAAGATCCAGGCTCTGAACTGTTAGCACAGAGCCCAACGTGGGGCTCGAACCCATGAACCGTGAGATCATGACCTGAGCCGGAGTCAGATGCTCAACAAACTGAGCCACCCAGGCACCCTCGTATCTTGGCTATTGTAATGCTGCTACAAACATAGGGATGCATGTATCTTTTCAAATTGGTGTTTTTGTTTCCTTTGAATAAATACCCAGAAATGAACTGCTGAATCACATGATAGCTCTATTCAGTTTTTTGAGGAACCTCCGTAATGTTTTCCATAATGGCTACACCACTTTGCATTTCCAGCGACAGTATATAAGGATTCCCTTTCACCACATCCTCACCAATACTTGTTATTTCTTGTCTTCTTGATAATAGCTAGTCTGACTGGTGTGAGGTGATATCTCATTAGGTTTTTGATTTGCATTTCCCTGATGATCAGTGACGTTCAGCATATTTTCATGTGTCTGGTTGCCAACTATATGTCTTCTTTCAGAAAAAAAATGTCTATTCAAGTCCTCTGCCAATTTTTAAATTAGATTGTTTAAAGACATTTTCTTATATAACTGGCATGCTGTCACCCACACAGACCCATGGCAAACGCATCACTATAGGGGACACGTTGGCACAGCTGACCTCTCACTGGCATGGCAGCATCTTCAGCAATGTGAGGCTCCCTCCCTCAGTATCACGTAAGGGGACTGGGTTAAAATAGATACTTACCTGATTATATCTGCAATAAAATAATATAAAATAAAACAAAATAAAATGAAAAGCACTGTAAAAATAAACACTGCAAAGAGTTATAGTTTTAGATTTGGTATCTTATTAATATTTTACATATCCGAAACGTAACTAAAAAAAAAAATCCCTAAAAAGTTTTTTTAAACATTTTTAAAGTTTTCATTTATTTATCTTGAGAGAAAGACAGGCAGAAAGAACAAGTGGGAGATAGGCAGAGAGAGGGAAGAGAGAATCCCAAGCAGGCTCTACACTGTCAGCACAAAGCCCGATGCAGGGCTTGAACTCACAAACCATAAGATCATGACCTGAGCAGAATCAAGAGTTGGATGCTTACCCAACTGAGCCACCCAGGCACCCCAAATTTTTTAAAAATTGAAATGAATGTTTTATTATTTTTAGCTCTAGATCAAGTTGTTGATAGAACTACACAGAGAAAACAATTTCTTCAAGTTATTACCACTTTAGTTTTACTATATATGTTCAGTGCAATGTATTCTAAGAACAAATAGAGCTGCAAAGAAATCATGAACTGCATGCATTAAATAGTCGTATTGTTAACAGTCACATTAGTTTTATTTTGAAACTATTTTTTACACTGCAGGATAAAGCAAATGTTAACTATGTTAATGTTGTTAGGAATCAAGATTCCCCACAGTCGTATATATATATCTCCCCTGTAATGTTAAATTTGAATTGGAAATATCAGTAGGAGCCTGTGATTTTTTTAATTTCCAGAAATATGTATTTTATAGCTCTGACCACTGAAAAGGCCTAGATGTAATGACAGCACAGATTGTGGCCTTTAAATACCATTTCCCACTCAAGAAGCCAAGGCTCCTTGCAGAAATGAGTGATTCCAGATCTAGGACCTGAGATTCATGTATGTATATATATATATAATTCATCATATAGAAATTTAATTATCTAGCATGTCTTAGGCAATAAGGTCCTGGAGAACACACTTGGTTTAACCAAAAGACGTCAATTTGTAAAATCAGAATGACCATTACTTTAGAAGGTGAAATTAAACTACCGAATAAACTGGCTATTTATACTTGCATCCTCTATCTGTGGACAGATCTCAGGAAAGCAAATTATAAGCAAAATTAGCATGATGAGCAGCAAGCCAGAGTGAATAGAGTTCTCTGGATAATCCTAGTGGCTGATGCTATCAAGCCATGATCATCTGATCAGACAATTCCACACAGGGGACTTGACTCGACATGCATCTGCTATGCGGAAAGGATTCTTTTGCTCTTCTGATCTGGTATTGCAGGAGTACAGCCCCTTGGCCTCTGTTCACTCTCTGTTCACCTCCTCACGATGCTTTTGTTCTGGCCACTCCCCTCCCCAAGGGCAGCCTCTTTCTTTCTACATGATGAGACTATCAACTCTTAGGATAAGCAAAAGACAACATCTGCCCCTGCAAATGTGTTGGTGTACCATTTAAGGGACAGCATTAGTTGCCCATGTTTCACATAAAAATACAGATTCCTCACTTCTCTTTAAAAAAAAAAGAAAAGACCAGAAAAATAGAAGGAATTGGGCAACAATTAGCTGGAGTAGCATAGAACCCCCAGTTCACCATGGATTAGGAACAGCCTGGTTCACTCGTTTCTGTCTGGTCTTACCCAGTCTCGTAAGTACTGAGTTTGCAACCACGGTATTACGTTGTCTCTATCGGATCACTCACTCTGCTGCCACTGCCCTTGTCCGGTAATTAACTCTCAGAAGGCAATCTTTCTTCTTACTATCCAGGTTCTGGGCCAGAGCAGGGTATCTTCTGTTGACCTCCTGTCTGCATTTATACCAGCTGCTGATGATCTGGCTCCCGCCACAGAATAGAATGAATTTGCTGAAGAGAAGGAAACTGAGGCCCAGGCCTTGGGGGAAAACCCACAGCAGAAGAGTGAAAGGAAGAAAAGAAGCCTCTTCACAACAGGGTTCCTATTTGCTTCTTTCTTTCTTTTTAATTCTTTCTTTTTTTAATTTAAAAAAATTTAATGTTTATTTTTGAGAGAGAAAAAGAGAGAGAAAGAAATCATGAGTAAGGGAGGGACAGAGAGAGAGGGAGACACAGAAGCTGAGACTGGCTCCAGGCTCTGAGCTAGCTGTCAGCACAGAGCCCAAGGTGGGGCTCGAACCCACAAACTGAGATCATGATCTGAGCCAATGATGGACGTTGGACACTTAACAGACTGAGCCACCCAGGTGCCCCTTTAATTTTTTTCTTTAACAGAACTTCCCACTTAAGAAGCTGAAAATCATTACGCTTTCTGAAGCAAACCCTCTGTAGTCAGAAGTCCTGAAAAAAATCACTGAAACAAATAGAAGCTTCTGAGTTTCTGGGGTACCTGGGTGGCTCTGTCGGTTAAGCATTCAACTTTTGGTTTCAGCTCAGGTCATGATCTTGCAGTTTGTGAGTTTGAGCCCCGTGTGGGGCTCTGTGCTGACAATGCAGAGCCTGCTTGGGATTCTTGTTCCCTCTCTCTCTTTCTCTGCCCCTTCCCTGCTCGTTCTCTTTCTCTCTCTCTCTCTCAAAAGAAATAACTTCAAAAAAAAAAGTTCTGAGTTTCTGCATACACTTGCACACACTGACATTGATGACATAGGCCTGAACTCGACTATCCCCTGTGTGTAAGCTGCGCACAGACTGAAACCCAAATTATTTTTGGTCCCCATTACAGATGTTAGCCTGTGTTCCATTTTTAACTCTGACGTAGGCACATGCGCTGGTTGCCCAGGAGACACAAGTCTGGGCAAACCAGGGAGGAAAATGCCCTGGGGGGGGGGGCAAATTTTGTTTCTCTGTGGTCCTGCTCACCCACAGCCTCCAACCTCACCCTCTGGCTTCTGTCCCCCCAACACAGAGACCCATGCCACCACAGGGGAATGTGGGCACAGCTGACCCTCATTCGGTGGCAACCGCCAGGATGGTGCGAGCTCCCTGATTTCCCCTTCTCTGTGTGGGCTGCAGTGCCCAAGTTCTGCCTGCTTAAAAGAGCCACATCTGGCCTCTCTGATTGGGCCAAATCTCAATAAACACTCAGTACCGAAAGCCAATCCTTTGTCACATGGCTCCCCATTGCAATCGTCCATGTATTTATTGTTTGATTAATGTCTGCTTCTCTCACTGTGAGATCAGGGACCACGTGAACTTTGTGTGTCCATGTGTATCCTGCATCTAATACAGTCCCTACCCAGAGGGATGAATCCCAGACCATTTGGCAGTGCAAAGAACCTTCGAAGGTATTCACTCTGCTTTCCTTATTTGATGAAGGAGATAAAGCAATTTCCCCAAATCACATGAATTTTCAGAAAGGCAGCATTAAGTAGCAGTTAAGACCACAGACTCTGAATGCCTGGGTTCATATCCAGGCTTTACCATTTACTGGCTCAGAGAGTTATTTAATGTCTCTGTGCCTCAGTCTCCTCATCTGGAAAATGGGACTACTTGTATCAGCTCACAGATTTATCATAGGGATTAAATAATATTTATAAAGTGCTTAAAATACTTGGTACATAGTAAGCATTACATATATGTTGGCTAGAAGCTGGAATAGGACCAAATTCTGGGTCTCTTGATTCTCTATCTAGTGTTTTCACAAAACTGACTAATGTTATTTTGTCATTGGGGTAGACCAATGCTGTCCAATAGAATTTTCTGTCATGATGGAAAGGCTCCATACTGTCCAATATGATCGCCCTCTAGCCACATATGGCTACTGAGCACTTGAAATGTGGCCAGTGTGGCTAAGGAAGTTCATTTTTAATTTTGTTTAATTTATAGTTAATTAGAATTTGAAGTTAGACTACACTGTCGGAGAGTCAGAAGCAGGAATCCTTACAGTAGCCAAGTCGTCATGGCTGACAGAATCTGGCTACCCTTTAAGCCCAGAGACATCCTTTCAAGCATGAGGCAGCACAGTCTCCTGGACGCCAGTAAACTCCCCCACATCTTTATTTTGGTCAGGCCTCCCCGGCCAGGCACCTGGCATCCAGGCAGTGCTGCTATTCTGTCAGGTAACCGTGCAGGTCGGCACATCCCCCAGACCTGTGGTTGAATAAATCAAGTTAAGAGCTTTTTTCTTTTTTTTTTTTTTTAAGGCTATCCACCATGAATTTAAAAACAACAACAGCGTACAGATAAACAAAAACTTCCAAAGATCTAACGTGAACATTTTTTAAACCAGTTTTAGAATACATATTCTTCAAGAACATTTAAAATGCTACTTTTGGAGAACTCCTCTTCCATATGTATAGATATCTCCTGCCATTAAAAAAAAAATCAATCCAAGGAAAAGGCAGGACCTCAACTGGTTGGATTCCAAATTAAGCTACAGCTTGAGCTAAAAATAGCTTGCCAGTGTTGAGGATCTGTCCTCTGAATTTAAATGGTTTGCTTCTCTCCCAGAGGACAACATTCACTGTGTCTGATGGCTGGGTCGGACTCTGGGAAAGCACACTTTATGTTTTCTCTGGACTCATTTCTATGTTGTGTTCAAAGAAGAGTAAAAGTAATCAGCCATAGTTTTAGGTTCTACACATAGGCGTTAAGTATAATGAGCATAAATATCTAGAGCTTTTCTTAGTAGGAGGTGTGTGTGTGTGTGTGTGTGTGTCTGTGTGTGTGTGTGTGTGTGTGTGTCTGTGTGTGTGTGTGTCTGTGTGTGTCTGTGTGTGTGTGTGTGTGTGTGTGTAATTCAGCTTCATTTAGGTAACCGTACAGGTATGTGTAAGAGCCTGAAGGTATGTTCTGAAATAGATTTTACTTTCTTTTTTCCCAAACATGTTATTATTGACTCTACTAAAATGTATCTTCACCGATTATCACCAAAATGCTTTATTCTTTTTTTCATTTCAAAAACAATCTCTGTGTCTTCTCTGGACTGCTGGCATAGGTTTCTATGTGGCAGTGGGCACCAGAAGAGAAAAATAAGAAATGATAAGATGCAGGTTCAATTTGTGGTAGAAATTACATTTCAAAATGGATTGTTTTACACATGCTTAAAAATTTTCAGTGCCCCAGAAAGTAAGTACAAGTCATTTAGCATCAGTGATCCATGCACATATTTTAGGTAATCAAATAATTCTGCAAACCTTGTGAATTATTTTCTAGAACGGACACTTTGTGAATGTACATACCTCTGCCTGGTGCCTCCAAAGCCCTCCTCCTTCACTGTCTTGGTCACACAGACAATGAGTTGTAGGTATAATAGCCATGCTTCCTGACATTAGTCTCTCCATTCCCATCTGCCTTTTTAAAAAAAAAAGTCTGAAAATTTTTTCATATTAAAAAAGTAATGTACTTATATATAGCATAAAAATTCAAGCAACCTAGAAATAAAGAAAATATAACATGAAAGCCCTCTGAAATTCTCCTCCTTTATGGATAACTACAGTTCAAGTTTGGTGTATATTCTTCCTGATCCTTCCTGTTCTATCTACCCCTACATGGTTGTCACTGGCACACAACTGACATTTAATTCAACACATTCTTTTGTAGTGTCTATGTAGAATAAGGCTCTGTACTGGGAAAAGATTATAACAGATGAACCACAACCATTTGGCCTCCAAGGAACTCATAGAGGATCTGAGGTATGGACTGATATAAAATGGACAAAATGTAAAGTTACGAAAGAGAGACACCATGCTTTGAGAGCTCAGCTGAGAAAGGAGGATTTCCACCAGGGAAGATTGGGACAGGCTTCCTGGTGGAACTGCATCTCGGCTGTTTTCTGAGATGTAGGTATGATGTGGACATACAGAAAAGGAGAAAAGCGTTCTAGGAGCAAGGAACAGCGTGAGTACAGACAAAAAGGAATACACCTCAAGCAAAACAATGAATATATGATGCATTTTGCTTAAGGCATTGAAGGAGCCTATGCGGAAGTGTGGTGGGAAGTAACCCTGAGGCACCATGATTCAGGTTGGATCTACTCTGAATCCAGTAAGGAGACCTTACAAGTTTCAAAGCAAGGGAAGGAGGCAGAGTGTTATGGAGTGAATTGTGACACCATCACCCCCTCATTCATAGGTTGAAGTCCTAAACCCCAGGAGACTATGTTTGGAGCTAGGACCTCAAGGAAGTAATTAAGACGAAATGAGGTTAAGGGGGGGATGGGCATGGAGGAGGGCACTTTGGGGATGAGCACTGAGTGTTATGTGGAAACTAATTTGACAATAAACTATTTGTAAACAAACAAAAAAAAAGACGAAATGAGGTTATAAGGGTGGAACCCTAATCCGATAGGACTGGTATCCTTGTAAGAAGCTAAAGAGACAACAGGAGTGTTTGTGCACAGGGAAAAGGTTAGATGAGGAAATAGCAAGGAGGTAGCCATCCGTAAGCCAATAAGAAACCAGCACTGCCAACATTTTGATCTTGGACTTCCACCTTTCAGAACTGTGAAAAAAAATAAAATTTCTCTTGTTTAAGCTCTCCAGTCTGTGGTATTCTGTTGAGGCAGCCTTAGCAGACTTCTACATAGAGTTCAGCATTTAGTTTAGAGCAGTTCTTGGTTCTTATTAAACAATAGACTTTAGAATAGTCATATTTTAAAATAATGGAATTGTTCTTAAGCCTTCACGCTCTGCTTCTCCACTGAAACACGAGAGACTGATTCCATTGCTGTTAGTACGACAGCCTGATATTGAATACCCCCATTCACATCTACAGTATGCTATCTTCTATACAAATATTCAAAAGTCACAATCTCAGCACAATGAGTGATTTCAGGTAAAATGACTTAATAATAAAAACATTTACAATAAAATTAAGGCAGCTGTTAAAGCCAAGTGCTTGCAATGTAGCAGACACTCTAAATGCTCTTCGTTATTGATTCATTTAACCCTCACAACAATCCTATCAGGGAGTTACTATTTTTTTTTTAATTTTTTTTTAAATGTTTTATTTACTTCTAGGAGAGAGAGAGAGAGCGTGAGCAGGGGAGGGTCAGAGAGAGAGGGAGTCACAGACTCTGAAACAGGCTCCAGGCTCAGAGCAGGCAGTCAGCAAAGAGCCAGACAAGGGGCTCGAACCCACGAACAGAGAGATCATGACCTAAGCGAAAGTCGGACGCTTAACCGACTAAGCCACCCAGGCGCCCCAGGGAGTTACTATTATTATACCCATTTCACAGATGAGGAATCCAGGCACAGGGAGTTTCAATAGTTTGCCCGAGGTTTTATAGCTAGAAAATGCAGAATTGAGATCAATACAACTGCAATTACTTAATACTTAGACACATGTCTGTATTAGTAACATTCTAATAGGTAGTATTGCCATTTGACAATGTGTTGAGGACAATTTGTTTATTTTCAGTTGCAACTCAAAATGTAAGTAGAATATAAGCTCTGTGATGAAACTAAGTGTTACTCATAGTCCTGTGAGTATTTGGTTTCAAACTGAAGTCAAGCTTTCTTAACCTCTATTCACTCCAATATCACTGAAGATAAAAACATATTACACTCCAATTTGCAGATATCTGAGCAAACTTCCTCATTAGATCTTAACATCTAAACCAAAATTGGAGTGTCTGGGCCCATAAAACTGAGAGCTACCCTTTGGACCCCGGAGGGCCACTCTCTAAAGCTCTCTTTGCGTGGCCTGCCCATCTCTCTCCTGAACATCTCTATTTTATTCCGTCTCTATCTTGACACTGTCTTTATTATCTTTATTGCAAATCTGAACTGTGTTTCTGTGCCAAGACCCTGTCAAGTTATATTCTAGATTGAGTTTTCTTAGGCTGGTTGTGTAAACTTTGAAAAACAGAACAAAATCTTCCTCTCTTTTTTCCTTATTGTGTAGTTCCTTAAAGGATAGATAAATTACAGAGTTACACACATAGGCGACCCTCAATAAACAGCTATAGAAAAACTATTTTTGGCATAATTCCCAGAATTAACAACAACAAAATTTGCTTTTATATGTGACCAGTACAAATGGTGGTGGTAGAATGCAGAAGGAGACTTAAGGGAAAGAGGAGAGAAATTCTGTGAACAATTCTCCAACCCAGAGGATAAGAATGTTGTATGTGCATTATTCTGGAAAAAGGGTCCTTAGCAATTAAATAGTTAAACCTTGAGTGAATGCAGGCAGCAGCTGGAGAGAGTGTTTATAGTGCAAGGCAGGAAGCCGGGAGTCAGTGACTTCTGCTGGCAGGAAAGAGTAGAGAAGGTGGGGGTGGGGGTGGGGGTGGAGAGAGTCAAGCAGGGCACCGGATTTTTAGTTGTTCTCAGGCGGGAAGACTTTCTTTCACAATTTGAAGCCAGATATTGGCCAGAAAACTTCTCCTGTTGCTGCACAAAAGATGAAAAGGTGCTGAGTGCACATGGAGCGAAGCCAGACTTGGGAGATAGAGGCATTGCGACCGGAATACATTTGCAACTTCCAGCATTTGAATGGAACTACAGGAAAGTAGGAATTGAGATGCTTAGATATCTGGAAATACTGTTGATAAAGCCTTCTTAAATAACAATAATAATAGCTAACATTTATTTAGCCATTCTTACATGTCAAGAGTTATATTAATTGTTTAATATTTGTCATCCCATTTAAATCTCAAGAACCTGATATGGAAAGTCCCTGTTTTAGAAATGATTCCTCATTTTATAAATGAGCAAACTGAAGTTTTGCAGGTTAAGTCATTTGCGTGAAGTATAAATTTAAAGTTGGACCCTGTCAAAGTACAAATTTTTAAAACTTAGAAAAATAATCTTTATACAAACATATGTCTAACAATTACTTACCTCATTTATAAGGGAATCAGCTGGTTCAATGGAGAGGATACAAGATTGTGTGTGTGTGTGTGTGTGTGTGTGCGCGCGTGTGTGCGTGTGTGCATGTGTGCGTGTGTGTACGTCTCACCAGAGGAAGAAAAGAATACTGGACAAGATTAAAAAGATAGAGAATAGAGAGCTGACTAATGTTCTACACAGCAAGAACAAAACATTTAGGATTATTTTCTATCATATATAAATCATTTTTATCTCTAAAGGACAAAAATAACTTGCAACTTAACAAGCTTCTAGACATTATCTACTTTTTGAGGGCTTTGAAAAATATAGTTGATATGCAATGTTACATTAATTTCAGGTATACAGCATAGTGATTTGACAAGTCCATACATTATGCTATGTTCACCGCAAGTGTAGCTACCATCTGTCACCATACAACACTGTTTTTTTTCCCAATTTTTTACTTAAATTCTACTTACTTAACATATAGTGTAATATTGGTTTCAGGAGTAAAATTTAGCAGTTCATCACTTACATATGACACCCAGTGTTCATCATTAAGTGCAATCACCCATTTATCCCATCCCCTACCCACCTCCCTCCATCAACCCTCAGTTTGTTCTCTATCATTAAGAGTTTTTTATGGTTTGCTTCCCTCTCTCTTTTTTTCCTTTCCCATATGTTCATCTGTTTTGTTTCTTAAATTCCACATATGAGTGAAATCATATGGCATTTGTGTTTCTCTGACTGACTTATTTTGCTTTAGCAAACTACACTCTAGCTCCATCCATGTCGTTGCAAATGGCAAGATTACATTCTTTTTGATGGTTGAGTAATATTCCATCATGTTTATATACCACATCTTCTTTATCCCTTTATCAGTCAATGGGCATTTGGGCTCTTCTCATAGTATGGCTATTGTTGATAATGTTGCTATAAACTCCGAGGTGCGTGTACACCTTTAAATCCATGTTTTTGTATCCTTTGGGTAAATACCTAGTAGTACAATTGCTGGATTATAGAGTAGTTCTAACTTTTTTTTAATGTTTTTTTTTTTTTCTGAGAGAGAGAGAGAAAGAGAGAGACAGTGTGAGGAGGGGAAGGTCAGAGAAAGAGGGAGAGACAGAATCTGAAACACGTTCCAGGCTCTGAGCTAGCTGTCAGCACATAGCCTGACGCAGGGCTTGAGCCCATGAACTGTGAGATCATGACCTGAGCCGAAGTTGGATGCTTAACCGACTGAGCCACCCAGGCACCCCTATTTCTAACTTTTTAAGGAAACTCCATACTGTTTTCCAGAGCAGCTGTACCAGTTTGCATTCCACCAAGAGTACATCTATGATACATCTATGCAGTACATCTCTACACCTTTGCCAACATCTACAGTTTCCCATCTTGTTAATTTTAGCCATTCTGACAGATGTGAAATGGTATCTCATCATGATTTTGATTTGTATTCCCCTGATTGTGAGTGATGTTGAGCATCTTTTCATGTGCATGTTGGCCATATGTGTGTCTTCTTTGGAAAAATGTCTGTTCATGTCTTCTGCCCATTTCTTAGATTATTTGTTTGTTGAGTGTTATAAAACACTATTTCAATACCATTCACTATATTCCTTATGCTGTATCTTCTATCCTCAAGATTTATTCATTTTGTGGGGTGCCTGGGTGGCTTAGTCGGTTAAGCATCCGACTTTCGCTTAGGTCATGATCTCACGGTTCGTGGGTTCAAGCCCCGCGTCGGGCTTTATGCTGACTGCCAGCTCAGAGCCTGGCGCCTATTTCAGTCTGTGACTCCCTCTCTCTCTGATCCTCCCCTGCTCATGCTGTCTCTCTCTCTCTCCTAGAAATAAATAAAACATTAAAAAAACAATTTATTCATTTTGTAACTGGAAGCCTTTACCTCTCACACTCTTCACCCATTTTGCCCATTCCCCCCACTCCCCGCAACCATCAGTTCATTCTCCATTAACATCTACTTTTAAAGGCTTGGAACCCTTATTAATAGAACATAACAGATCAAACAAAATTACATCCCTGAGGTAATCAGAAGATCTCAGGTGGACTTATTAGGCAATGTTGTCTACAGCACTAATAGAACTTTCCATGATGATGAAAATGTTTTACAGCTGCACTGTCCAGTAAAGTGGACAGAAGCCACACATGGCTATTCAGCACTTGAAATGTGACTAGTGTGACTGAGGAACTAAATTTTAATTCATTTAAATTTAGAGTCATACATGATTCATGACTACTGTATTGAATTGTGGTTGATGACACAGCTCTAAGACTTTGGAAGTCCATGGTCTGCAGAATACCCAGGTGATTCATATGCAGGTATATTTTTATTTATATACTTATTTTTTAAATGTTTATTTATTTATTTTAAGGGAGAGAGTGGAGGAGGGACAAAGAGAGAGGGACAGAGAGAATCCCAAGTAGGCTCTGTGCTGTCAACACTGAGTCTGTCCCAGGGCTCCATCCCACAAACTATGAGACTATTACCTGAGCCCAAATCAAGAGTCAGCCCCTGAACCCACTGAACCACTGAGGTGCCCCTGGGTAAATTTTCAGAAGCATTGTTATAAGTGTTACTGATAAACACTGTGAACCACATTTTGAAAACGCTGCTCAAATACATGCTTTTGTAGAATCCACTTTCTGTAAGAGGAAAAGGTGTTGTTGATCCCATTTAAGAGACAGGTTAATGGAGAGTCAACTGCTGAAGGCAATACAATTAGTCGGTGGTAAAAGTGGGACTTGGACCCAAGTGTGTCTGGTTCTGAAGGGCTGAAATCTCAAATGCCTACAGAGGCTAAGTAAGTCAAATAGATGGATCAAGTGGTTTGATTATAAAAAAAACTGAAAGCAGCTAGTTTAGATCCAGTTGATTTAGGTCCAGAATTTCCAGATCTTGTAATTTTTCAGAAAATTCATAATATCTGGACCTTTAGATCATCTTGATTTTTAAAACCCTGTATGGACCAAACAAAACCAATTTTTAGTCCTAATATAGCCATAGACCACCAGTTTTCAACCCTGCTAGATCTACAATGTAAAAGCATTTCTCTATGTCTCACTGCTCCTACAGGAATTGAAAACAGGAATTTGGTCTTTCCAGACCTTTCCAGGCAAAGTCAAGGACTTCTCACAGATATATGACCCTTTCAATATTTGTCACATATCACTAAATGGTTATATATATATATATATATATATGTTTGTCTTCTTTTTTTTATAATTTTTTTAATGTTTTATTTATTTCTGAGAGAGAGAGAGAGACAGCATGAGCAGGGGAGAGTCAGAGAGAGGGAGACACAGAATCTGAAACAGTCTCCAGGCTCTGAGCTGGCTGTCAGCACAGAGCCCAACACGGGGCTCGAACCCACAAACCGTGAGATCATGACCTGAGCCGAAGTCAGATGCTCAGCCGACTGAGCCACCCAGGCACCCCTATGTTTGTCTTCTTGACTAGATTGTAAGTCCCTGGAGGAGAGGACGTCTACTCAGCTGCCAGCACAATGCCTGGCAAATAGAAAGCATTTCGTATGTGCTACTGAATGGTTATGTTACCATCTTTTTAAAAGCCTGGTTACATGTAAGTTTCTTTTTGTATATTATCTTATTTAATCCCTCCAATAAACCAGGGAAGTAAGCATTATCACCTCTATTTTACTGCAGAGAAAACATATTCAGAATTGTTAAGTAATTTGCCCAAGTTCACACAATTAATTAACACTAGCTCCCATATTAATGCTCTATGAGCTCTGCTCAGTAACTCTGCCTCTACTTTTTAAGTCTATCTGACATCAGCTAACAAGTCTAATCTTTTCCTTTGGGAAGAAGACTGGGATGGAGGAGCAAGGTGAGGTGGGGTTGGTCCCTGAGGCTGGGCAAGTAGGGAGAGGCTCTCTTAGTGGGAATAGCCAGAGTTAAGTGCCAGAATTAAGCAAACTAGGCAGGGGGAGTGTGGAGGTGCAGAGCTGGTGCTGGTGAAGCAAGATGGGAGGGCTGAGCAGGTCACTGCAGGAAGAGCTAGGAAAAAGAACACAAAGCCGGGGAGAATTTGTGAGGAATAGGAACTTAGGGAGGGGCAGATTGTGCCTGCATTAGTGAGTGAAGCTTGATACTTGGGGAAATCACAGGAAGGCACAGATGCCGTAATATCCCAGTGTGGTGCCAAGCACCGAAGCAGGGACTCAGTCAATAGTCATTGACTGATTACCTATAATAGAGTTGCCCATAAGGGATTCATTTGCAGATGTTTATTACCTTTAAAGTTCAAGCAAAACAGAGGTTCAGAAAATGCGAGAAAGCTAACATAACCCAGTGGGTATTTTGAATTTTAATTGTTTCCTCCCCATCCATTTCCCACACCAGCAGCTTCCACTCCGTGGAGACTTTACCATTATTAATCGACTCATTTGTTTTAAAGATCAAACTGAAATCCATTTGCACACTCCATGAAATGGTGATTACTCTCAAGGAAGACATCAAGGAAGATCCAAGGCAGAAATTCCAAAATAACCAAAGGTGGGAGAATGACCTCCCGAGGTTTGGACTCTGAGTTGTGGGCTTGCAGTAGAGACTCAGGAAAGTGGTATGACTCAGTCCTATGAAGTGAGGAAAGGAGTGGACCATGTCAATGGAGACAGAATTTTCCATCAAACTCCTTACCCAAAGGGCACATGATTTGAAGCTTGAAAAGAAGTATGCTACCCTACCATTTTACACACTTGGTACTAATCTATGGAATCTTCTGCGCAGGAGATAGCTTAGGCTGAAAATAGAAATTGTGTCAAAAAAAAAACACGTAAATATATTTGATCATAAAATTAGCAATGGGCTATTAAGAGAATCTCAGGGTGTTTGAGGACAGATATATTTCTGATCTTCTATGTTTGGCATCCTAGAGGCAAGCATACTCAAGCACAAAAAGTCTCTGTATTTGGTATAAACATTTTTTATTTTTTTATTAAAAATTATTTTAGTATTTATTTTTGACGGAGAGAGTGGGAGAGAGGAGAGAGAGAAAGAGAGAATGGAGGAGGGGCAGAGACAGAGGGAGACAAAAGATCCAAAGCAGCCTCTGCGCTGAGACCAGAGAGTCTGGCACAGGGTTCAAACCCACGAACCATGAGATCATGACTGAGCCAAAGTCAGACACTTAATGGACTGAGCCACCCAGGTGCCCCTCATATAAACATTTTTTAAAGTTTTGTTCAACCATAAAACAACTTCTGCATTCTGCAAAGGATTTCCTTAGAAACAATTTTTGCTTAATGTTTTAAAATTTCACTTGAAATGTAAATAAATGAATTTTGATAACACCAAAACACACATACTTAAGAGTATACAATAGTAAGAACGTATTTTGAAATAAAAAAGCCACCAACAGAAATAGATATATCGAAGTGCACGCTAGAACTTAATTTTCTAATATTAGGTTGAGTTCATCTCAAAACAGAATGGAATTCAACCTAATTATGATGAGGTTTTTCCTCAACTCAGAATGGTTTATTTGTTGCTGCCACAAAATAAAAACATATTTATTAATGTGTAAAGTTGTAAATCTTACACTTGTATTGATATTAAACTTAGAATCAGTGTGCTGTGACAGGTCTGTCCCATTAGGAACATAATAACCATGTTGATAATCTCAAGTATTATTTCTGAATTCATTTTTAAAAAATCAACTACTTTCCAAGGAACATGTAATATTCCTTTTTTTTAAACAGATCCCAGTTTTTTGGTGTGCTAGATCTTTCTATTGGCCTTATTACATACATATTTATCTTTTATCTATCTATCTATCTATATCTCTATTTTATGAAATTCAACTGTACCTCCTCAATTTTTTTCCAGGAAATAAAAAAGAAAATTGTGGCATATATAAAAGCGTACATGTTCAGCTTTTGAGCCAATCCAGTCTTTTACGGCAGAGCTACAAAGACAAGGAAGGGGGAATTCTTTTCTGTACTGCGAAGTTTGGTTCTCTGTGAAGTAGAATTTCATCAAACTGAATGTGTTATGAATTTTAAATATATTTGATGCTAAAAGGGAAAAAATAAGTATGCTGTCCTTTCTTGTAGGCTTGTCTTTAGATGTGTCTGGTCATTACCTTGGCAACCCTTACAAATGGCAACTGACGTCAAGAAAAGAGGAAAAACACTGCTGAGAGGGTAAACTCCATGCATTATAGATCATTCTGAGGACTTAAAATTCTTAGGCTCATACAGACATGAAATGGCTTTAAGATGAGTACAAGCAATCTTCCATTTACAAACATTCTTCATAAACTTATTAAGATTGTGAGATCTGAAAACTAAAAAATTTCAGTTTTTTATTTAAGCAAAATACAATTCAGCTATTAGCTTAGGTGTTGTGTCTCACAATAAATGTCAAGTCCATAAAAATGGCATAGCAAATCTCAAAAAAAAAAAAAAAAGGAGGCTGCTCTTTTCTTCTGAAAGTATTTTCCTCATCATTTTATTTTTTTATTTTTTTAAAATGTTTTATTTATTTTTGAGAGGGAGATAGAGACATCATGAGCAGGGGAGAGTCAGAGAGAGAGGGAGACAAAGAATCCGAAGACAGGCTCCAGGCTCTGAGCTGTCAGCACAGAGCCCGATGAGGGGCTTGAACCCACAAATCATGAGATCATGACCTGAACTGAAGTCAGACACTCAAACAACTGAACCACCCAGGTGTCCCTTTCCTTATCATTTTAATATGAAAAGGTTCACACATAGGAATTTGGAAGAACTTTACAGTGAACACTTGTATATTCATCACCCGATTAACCAGAGCCATTACCATTCTACTCTTATGTCCTTATTATATACATATTCATCTTTTATCTATCTATCTATCTATCTATCCATCCACCTGTATATCCATCACCTTATCCATACTTTAAGCCAACTATTTTTTAAAATATTTATTTATTTTGGGCAGAGTCCAAGTGGGGGAGAGGATCTGATGTGGGCTCTGAGCTGACAGGCTGACCCAGTGAGCCTGATGTGGGCCTCGAACTCACAAACCATTAGATCATGACCTGAGCCAAAGTTGGCCACTCAGCTGACTGAGCCACCCAGGTTTCCCCAAGCCATCTATTTTTTGATGCATTCACACATCAAAATTGCAGACATGAGTATGCTTGCCCCATATGTATTTCAATATGCATATCATTAACTACAGTTCAATATTTCTTTTGATATAACATTTATAAACAATGTACAAATCTTAAATGTACATTTGCTGAATTTTGAAAGATGCATATACATTTCTATCAAGGTGTAAAACACTACTATCAACCCATTCAGGGCCCATATGCCTCTTCCCATTCAATCCCATCCCAACCACCCTCCCTAGGCAACCATTCTCCTGATTTCTGAAGTATTTTCTAGAGCTTTGTATTAGGGCTTATTACTTCTAGGGGCATCCTCCCTTAGACTGTCCCAAGGACTTCATCCACCCTTCAAATTACAAGTACACATGTTCAGTGACATCTAATATTAGTATATCCAGCATTTACTTCTGCTGATCTAGCTGTCCCCTGCTTCAAACATGTGATCATAATACCCTATTTCTGGAGATAAAAAGCAAAATCAAAACAGGCTGCATAATTTATTTATTTATTTATTTATTTTTTTAATTTATTTCTAGAGAGAGAGAGTGAGCAGGGGAGGGTCAGAGAGAGAGGGAGTCACAGACTGAAACAGGCTCCAGGCTCAGAGCAGGCAGACAGCACAGAGCCCGACGCGGGGCTAGAACCCACGAACCAAAAGATCATGACCTAAGCGAAAGTCGGACGCTTAACCGACTAAGCCACCCAGGCGCCCCTGCATAATTTTTTTAAAGTTTATTTAGTTTGAGAGGGAGAAAGAGCACATGTACACATGCGTGAGCAGGAAAAGGGTGGAGAGAGAGGGAGAGAGAGAGAGTCTCAAGCAGGATCTGTGCTATCAGAGCAAAGCCGGACAAGGGGCTTGAACCCACAAACCGGAAGACCATGACCTGAGCCAAAAGCAAGAGTTGGGCGATTAACAGACGGAGCCACCCAAGTTCCCACAGGCTGCATAATTTTTGTGGCCCAGTAAAAATTAAAATGCAAGGCCCTTTTCCAAATTTATTAAAAATTCCAAGATAAAAATGGTGATAGTTAAGCATTAAACTAAGCATAGAAAGGGCCCATTTGGTTGCACAGGTTGCATACTTATGAAGCTGGCCCTGGTCAAAACACAACTGTTACAGTGTAGCTGTGTTGATCAAATTGCAAGTCAGCCATAGCAGCCAAGCTGGGTGCCAAAAGCTTCTCTGAGTAGCTGGATGCTGAAGGGAGGTCCAGGGGACATGGCATGGGCCTAGGTAATAGTAGCAGATAGATACTTGGGGATTCCGGCCGTGGTTCTATAACAATATATAAGGATGTATCAGGACATCAGCCTTAGGGATGGCCTCACCGGTGTCCATGACTGATCAGCCCAGTCTATGGCAAGTGAATCTGACTCAGCCTTTCTTGTCATCCATTCCCCTGAGTAAGTCATGAAGTAGGTTTGTAACCCAATCTGGACAAATCAGCTATGATTTTTCTATTTGAAGCTACAGAAGCAGTACCTTCCCCTCTCCCACTTCTGCATCCCCGTGTGTATTGCATTTTTACAAGAGTACCAAACCACGATTTTTTCAGGCTTCTGATTACTTTCCGAGTTTAGTGGAACAGTTTTTCGTAGATTTATGGTCCTTTTTTCTCCAGGGCTTCTCTACATACTCTTCCTCTTTTAAAAAAAATTTTTTAATGTTTTATTTAATTCTTATATATAGAGAGAGGCAGCATGAGCAGGGGAGGGTCAGAGAGAGAGGGAGACACAGAATCAGAAGCAGGCTCCAGGCTCTGAGCTGTCAGCATAGAGCCCGACGTGGGGCTTGAACCCACGAACCGTGAGATCATGATCTGAGCTGAAGTCGGACGTTTCACCGACTGAGCCACTCAGGCGCCCCTCTTCCTCTTTTATTAAGTAGACTTTATTTTTAGAGCAGTTTTAGGTGTTTAGCAGAATTGAGCAGAACGTGTATACAGAGAATTCCCATAAACTCCCCTCCACACACACACATGCATAGTCTCCCAACTGTTGACATCACAAACTAGAGGGGTAAATTTGTTAGAATCATGGAAACTACATTATCACTCAAAGCCCTGTAATTTGCATTAGTGTTCACTCTTGGTGTTGTTCTACATTCTCTGAGTGTTGACAAATGTATATTGGCACATACCCACCACCATTGTGTGATGCAGAACAATTTCACTGCCCTAAAAATCGTCTGTATGCTACGTATTCATCTCCTACCTCTGCCCTGCTTCCTGGCAACTACTGATCCTTTCATTATCTCCACAGTTAAGCCTTTTCCAGAATGCCATGTAGCTGGAATCATACAGCACGTTGTCTTTTCAAATTGTCTTCTTTCACTTAGTAATATGCATTTAAGTTTCCTCCATATTTGTATGTGTGTGTGTGTGACTTGATATAGCTCATTTCTTTTTAGTGCTGAATAATATCCCATTATCTAAGTGTGCCAAAGTTTATGCATTTACTTTCTGACGGACATCTTGGTTGCTTTCAGGTTTTAGCAATTATGAAGAAAACCGCCACAAGCGTCTGTGTGCAAGTTTGGTGTGGATGTAAGTTTCAGCTCATTTGGGTAAATGTGAAGGAGTGCTGTCGCTGGATCGTATGGTAAGAGTATATTCAGCTTTGTTAGAAACCATTAAACTGTGTCACCAAATGGTTGTACCATTTGTCATTCTTACCAGAGTAATGAACATTCTTGTTGCCCCGCATCCCTGTCAACATTTGGTGTTGGCAGCATTTTGGATTTTGGCCATGCTGATGGGTATTTAGTGACTTGAAATTGCTTAATGGCATACAATGTTCAGCATTTTCTCATATGCTTGTCTTCCATCTGTATATCTTTTTTTTTTTTTCATTGAAAAATATTTATGGGCCTTTTGGATAGAAGTAGGAATTTATTTGCCGGGAAGGATGATCCCATCATATTTCTACTGGAATCAGCATATGGCCTCCTCTTTTTTTTTTTTAATGTTTTTTCATTTATTTTGAAATAGAGAGAGGGTGAGAGAGTGTGTGAGTGGGAGAGCAGCAGAGAGAGAGGGAGAGAGAAAAATCCCAAGCAGCCTCCATGCTCAAGGGCTTGATCTCACAGCCCTGCAATCATGACTTGAGCCAAAATCAAGAGTCAGATGCTTAACCGGACAAACCACCCAGCCACCCTGTGATTGGCAGCTTGTCCCATGCTTCTTGTCTGACGTGTTGAAACCTGGCCTACCCCGCCCCATATAGGAGTCCAGGCTGTGGATACCAGTGCTTGGGGGCATATTTGATTCCCAGATCAATGTGTTCTTGGATCCCCAAACCAAAGTTTCCAGCATCTGAGAAGTTATTTTTCTTAACTCATGCACTCATGCCTTTAGGCCTTTCTCTGGAATTTCTTCTGCATTAGCCCCATGGACTGTGCAGTAGACAGCAATCTTTTCATTTCTCCTGATGCCAAAGGAGCTGATGGTATATCTAGCTTTGGAGAATGCAAGGGTCTGGCCTGTGAGCTGCTCCAGCACCTTGGTTGCCAGGATCAGTCTGTCTCCACTCTCTCAAACCCAGACATTGTGGCAGTTTGTGGTGAGCGAGTTCCCAAATGGGGTTCTCTCTTTTTTTTTTTTTTTTTTTTTTTATCCTAATGTGTGCCAAGATGAAGAATGGGGAAAATGTCTGTATCTTCTTTGGTGATATAGTCTGTTCAGGACTTTTGCCTATTTTTTAAATCAAGCAGTTTGTTTTTCTTACTGTTGAATTTTAAAGGTTCTACATATATTTTTGACAGTATGTATGTTTGTTAATCAGATGTGCCTTTTGTAAACATTTTCTCCCAGTCTGCAGTGTGTCTTCTCATTCTCTTAGTAGTGCCTTCCACAGAAGCATTATCCATTTTTTTCATTCAAGAAATAGTCTATTCAACTGAGGGGACAACTCAGTAGATGAGAACATCCCTGCTTACATGAAGCCTACACTTTACTGGAGAAAAGGACAAAAAATAGACACAGGACTAGACATATAGCAGGTATTTAAATGGAGATAGTTGCTAGGAAGAAAATATAAATAGGGTAAATGACTGTGTAGACCCAGTGGGGCCAAAAGTAGAATAGACCCGAGTGGGGGTAGGGAAACCAGTTAGTAGTCTATTGCTCTCATACAAGCAAGGTGTGATGTGTGTATGTACTGGGGGGGAAGCAGTGGAGGTGGTGAGAAGTATCCAGATTCTGGACAGTTGATGAAAGTGGAGCTGACATAACTTGTTCATGGATTGGGTGAAAGAGAAGTAAACAGTTTGGAGATGAAAGCGAGGTTTGGGCCTCAGCAACAAAGTGAATGGTGGTAAAACTGGAGGGGACTGGGGATCAGGCTGGGGCAGGGAAAAATCAAGTGAAAATTCCAGTGAAGATGTTCAAGTAAGCCACTGTGATTCAACTCGAAAGGTTAGAGTTGGAGCTATATAAACTTTGGGGTCTTCACCATATAATAGTGCCCTGGGTATCTTTATATGTTTTCCAAATTCTCTCTCCATGCCTCTCCACCCTTCTCTCTGCCTCCATACAGGCTAACCAGTATCAATTAAGTGGATGGACTCCAACCTTCTGGTTTCTAGCTAGATTCAGCCAGACTGGTAGCAGATCAGAAGGGAAGAGAGTAAAATGGGGTAGATTATCCCCCCAGCTCCTTCCCTGAACTTCCCCCTCAATTGTTTGAGTCCCTCCGTGAAAATCCACGGTTCCTGTCAGGCAAGTCTCCATATAGCTGTCTCTCTTCAGATGCAATAGTTGCTTCCTTTCTTCACCCCCATGGATGGGGACAGCTCTTCCCCTCACTAGCCGCAGAGTACTGATATTCTCACACTTTTGTAAACAGTCCTGTAAATGGACTCTGCTTGAATGAACTTAGTTTGAGTGTGCTGTTTCCTTGACTGAATTTAAAACCAGAGATTGGATGAGATTACTAAAGGAGTATGAAGAGATAGAAATGAAAAGAGATTTGAGGACTGACTCTTATTTAGAGGCTGGAAAGAGGAGGTGATTCCACAAGGAGGAGGTCAGTGACACGGGAAGACAATCAGGAACACGGGGTGTCTGGGTGGTGGCTCACTGAAGACAGGTTCGAGACAGAATCCTCCTAAAGTGGCCCAAGCCACTATTTCCCTGGGACTCTCAGAATCTCTTATTGCCCTAGCTTATCATTCCTCACTCCGTTGTACCTCTCAGGGTCTTGAAATTGCTTAGTAATTTGACTTCTGACATCCCCAGATCAGCCGATTTGTTTATGTACCTCAGCCCTAGTGGAAATGGTTTGGGTTCCTTTTTTTTTTTTTTTTTTTTTTTGAGCTCCTTAGAGGGTCTCAGCAGCAGTGCATATCTACAGATGCATTAAGTACGGGAGGGAGAGGGAAATGGATAGGAATCACCAAGGAGTTCACACATATGGGTGCACAAAATTCTGTACGAATCTCAAGTACTATGACCAAGGCAGAAGCTGTTTCGTATTCACACAGATGTTGAGTACTTAACCTAACATTCAGTACACAGTGGAAGCTCAATAGATTTTTTTTGGATGAATAAATGCTTTAAAAAATGGCTTATTGTGATATAGTTATACTAAGCTCTTGGTGCATGAAACCTCCTTTATAGACTTGACAACTAATTCCTTGAATTGCGCTATTATAATATGCCCCCTGATTATTCTTTTGTATACCCCATAATGCCTGGGTGTGAATGTTCTTTTCTTTTTTTAAAACAGAATTGTATTGAGAAGATGACAACATAAACTGTGCAGAAACAAAGGCTGTGGATTTTGGTCACTTGGGCTCTGGGGCCATCAGATAAATGTATTAGCACTGTACTTCTAACAACCATCCTCTTTGTTTAAAGTGTGAAACCACTCTTCGCTACTATCTTTCGCCATTCCCAGAAAGTATACTTTGTGTAATTGGCAATTTTTTGCAGAGACTATTTGCTACTTGCAGCCTCCATGTAAATGTGCTTGACTGATTTCCTCAAGTCCCTTCATCTTATCCTGATTCAGTATACGTGAAAAACAACTCTCTCTTCTACAAAATGGAGTTTGAATCCTGGCTGTGCCGATTTTACAAACTCTAATTTTGTCTAAGATTTTAACTGTTTTGAGTCTTAGTTTCTTTATCTGTAAAATGTTTCTTTTTTTTTAAGTTTATTTATTCGTTTTGAGAGAAAGAGAGCTTATACATGTGGGGAGAAGCAGAGAGAAGGAGAGAGAGAATCCTGAGCAGGCCACACTGTAAGGGCAGAGCCCGATGTGGGACTTGAACCCATGAACTGTGGGGTCATGGCCTGATCTGAAACCAAGAGTCAGATGGCTAACCCACTAAGCCACATAGGCATCCCATCTATAAAATGAAATTAATAGTACAGCTGATCCTCATTTATGGATCCCTTATTTGCGAATTTATCAACTTGCTAGAATTTGTTGGTAATCCCCAAATCAATGTCACAGCACTTTTGCGGGTATTCGTGAACATGTACGGCGCAATGAAAAATCTGAGTCACCTGACAGACTGTTCCCAGCTGAGTTTAAACAAGGTGATACTTTGCCTTCTTGCTTCAGCTCATACTGTAAACATGTAATCCTTTTAGGTCTATTTTGGGCCATGCTTTTCCCTTTTTGTGATTTTTCTCAGTGATTTTGCTCTTTAAAATGGCCCCTGAGCATAGAGCTGAAATGTTGTCCAATATTCCTAAGCACAAGAAGGCTGTGATGTCCCTTACAGAAAAAAAAACGTGTGTTACATAAGCCTTGTTCAGGCATGCATTCTAATTCTGTTGGCTGTCAGTTCCGTGTTAATGAATCAACAATATATATTAAATAACACACATGAAAGATTATATGTTAATCAGTTGATGAAAATGTCAACAGAGTCTTGCAGGAACCTAATCCTATATTTCCTTTAATTTTTTTTTTTTTTTTGAGAGAGAGAGAGAGAGAGCAAGCAGGAGAGAGGGGCAGAGAGAGAGAGAGAGAGAGAGAGAGAGGGAGAGAGAATCCTAAGCAGGCTCCATGCTCAGCACAAAACCTGATGCTGGGCTTGATTCTACAACCCTGGGGTCATGACCTGGGCCAAAATCAAGAGTCAGCTGACTGAGCCACCCAGGTGCCCCCTTGTATTTCCTTTAGTTGCAATGGTTCAGTATTATCTAATTCAGTGTTTGCAAAGACTTTATGAAAGATAACTAGAATTAGGACTAGGACCCACCTTTAAAGACCTTGTTTTAACTCAATTATCTCTTTTTTTAAAAAGTTTATTTATTTTATAGTTTTTGTTTATTTTTGAAGCAGAGAGAGACAGAGCATGAGTGGGGGTGGGGTAGAGAGAGAGAGGGAAACATAGAATCTGAAACAGGCTCCAGGCACCAAGCTGCCTGCACAGAACCCGACATGGGGCTCGAACCCACGAACCACAAGATCATGACCTGAGCAGAAGTAGGATGCTTAACCGACTGAGCCACCCAGGCGCCCCAAAAATGCCTATTTATTTTTGAGAGAGAGAGAGAGAGACAGAGTGTGAGCAGGGGAGGGGCAAAGAGAGAGGGAGGCACAGAATCAAAGGAGGCTCCAGGCTACTAGCTGTTAGTGCAGAGCCTGATGCGGGGCTCAAACTCACAAACTGAGATAAAGACCTGAGCTGAAGCAGGTGCTTAATTGACTGAGTTACCCAGGTGCCCCTAACTTAATTACCTCTTTAAAGAATTTATCTCCAAGTGCAGTTACATTCTGAGGTACTGGGGTTAGGACTTCAACATACAAATTTTGGAGGGGACCCAATTCAACCCATAGCATATCCTATCCATCCCCATTTCCCACACATGGTTCTCTAGCTAGCCAAACTGGCCTCTCAGCATTCTCTGAAGTTTCCTTGCTTCTGGGCTTTGCTCACAATATTGCAGCCTTACGGCATTCTTTATCTCTGCTTGTTTAAGTCAAATCTACCTTTTAAAAACCAGCATAGTTATGAGTGCTCATCAAAGAGGTAATTAGTTAAAATGAAGTCTCTAAGGTGGGCCCTAATCCAGTATGATTAATGTCCTTACAAGAAGAGGAAATTTAGACACAAACACGCAGTCACACAGAGGAAAGTCTATGTGAAGACAGAGGTAGAAGATGATTATCTAGAAATCAAGGAGAGAGGCCTCAGAAGAAACCAATCCTATTGACACCTTGCTTTTAAACTTCTCAGCCTCCAGAACTATGATTATAAGCTACCTAGTTTATGGTATTTTGTTATAGCAGCCCAAATGGTCTGAGATACCAGGCAAATGAGTTGGGATTGGAACCCAGAGATAGTGTGAACAGCTAAACTTTTAAACTTTTTTTTGATGTTTATTTATTTTTCAGAGAGAGAGAGAGAGAGAGAGAGAGAGTAAGGGGCAGAGAGAGGGGGACAGAGGATCCCAAGTAGGCTCCATACTGGCAGCAGAGAGCCCGGTGTAGGTCTTGAACTCACAAACTGAGACCATGATCTAAGCCAAAGTCAGATGCTTAACCAACTCAGCCACCCAGGTGCCCACATAACTAAACTTTTTAAAGAGGGGTAATGTGATCCATGCTGCCCTTCAGGAAGGGAACTGGAAACATCTGAAGAGAATGAGCTAAAAGGAAGAAAGGTGGGAGGCTGGGTAGATTATTGCTGTTGGGCTGATTCTTCCAGTTTATGTAACTATATTTGAGGCTTATATAATGTTGTGCATTGTTAGGCCCTGATACAAAAGGATAGTAGTGAAACAAGGTCCTAGAGTCTGAGACAAGCCTGGGAGAACACTCTAAGAAAACAGTGCTATTGGGTAAGTTCTAGAAATCTTTCACAACAGCATGTTTGAAATTTCCAGTGGGGCTGTGAGGACTACAAAGGACTTGTGCAGCCGTGATCACTGAGCTTAAGATATACTATTTTTCCACGTGTGCCGAGGATATCGTTGGGGATAGGAAATACTGAAACCCAAGTCGTGAATAACAGATCTCTAGCAGGCATTCAACAGAGAGTTCCGAGCTGATGTATGTGCCTAGACAAGAAGTAGCAACCTAAAACTTTAATGTGTATTTTTCTCCATCATTTTGTTTCTTGCCTTCTGGAGTCTGATCATTTAGGGGAAACTGAGCAATGATTGCCTCAGAATAACTCAGAATTTGAATTTTGGGAGAGCAGAGTAATTTCACTTTTGGACATGTTGAGTATGAGGTGCGTTTCCAACTGGGACTTGTGAATGCAAAAGTCTAGCAGGACTGGACTGGAATACATAGATTTGAGAGCTGTTTGCTTGTGGGTGACAGAGCCAAAGCTATCTGGGGATCTGCACTGCAAGAAAAGAAAGATAGAGGCTGTGAACAGCTCTTACCAGGCTGCAGTTGAAGGAAGTGGAGGCACAGGAGTGATCAGAGATCTAAGAGGAAAGCTATGACACAGAAGCCACCAGTGGAGGAATGAGTGATGTGGTCATCTTTGGAAAAAGATGAATAGATGAAAATGCATAGGAATGGAGTTAAAGTGGAGGAAGTTCAAGACAGATGAACTTGATTTCCGAGAAGTGAAAAGCTAGCTCATCTTGGAGAGGAGAAAGGAATTAAGGAGAATAGAAAGTGTTTGGTAAATAGGCACCTTGAGAATATAATAGGAAGTAAACAAAGCTGAACAGAAGACTGCTCATCCCCGTGAGAATTCAGTAGATAATCTATAGCATAAAAGTACAAGGAGCAATGCTGTGGTGCCTGGTGTTTCCATTAACGCCTCAAGCTATTTTAGTCTGCACTTTTTCAGTTGCATTTGACAGAAATCTCAACTGAAACTAGATTAGACTTTAAAGGTAATTTATTGGCACATATAACAGGAAGAGTCTCAAGAAAGTCTTAAGACAAGGCTAAATCCAGGGCTTCAAATAATTGTCATCAAAAGTACACTTCTCTCCATTGTTTGGCTCTGCTTTCCTAGACAGCCACTGGCAGCTCCAAGAACATAGTCTCCCTGCAAATGTTTCCAGCCAATACCTTGAATAGACTGTAATCAGCCCAGCTTGGGTAAGGTAACCAACATTCAATATATCACTGGGACCAAGGGGCTGGGATAGTTTGATTGCCTGAATCACCCCTGAAGTCATGAATAACATGGACCCAAAGTGGGGGGGGGGGTTCCCAGAGGAATGCCAGTCAGAAAAACCAACCAGGCCCACCACAGACTGAGAACAGCAGTGGAAAAAATATTTGTTAGGACCAGTATCTTCCAGGACAGGTTAGGTTATGCTATAATAACAAACACACCTATAACCTCAAAGTCTTAACACAGCAGAGATTTATTTCTTCTGTTGTTACATGCATTGTAGGTCAGTTGGGACCGCTTACCCCATTTCAGAGAGTATTTCTTGTAATTATAGGCAAAAGGAAAGAGAACATGACAAAGAAAGCATTATCTCTTTAAACATTTATATTTTTGAGAGACAGAGACAGACAGAGTGCAAGCAGGGGAGGGGCAGAGAGAGAGGGACACAGAATCTGAAACAGGCTCCAGGATCTGAGCCATGAGCACAGGGCCTGACAATGGGCTTGAACTCAGGAACCCTGAGATCATGACCTGAGCTGAAGTCAGAGGCTCAACCAATTGAGCCACCCAGGTGCCCCAGGAAGCGTCATTTCTTAAAGCTTCTACCTGGAGATAAGACTTCTCAAAATTACAGACATTTCATTGGCCAAAGTAGAGGAATAAGAGAAGTAAGACCCTGCCAGGTACCTGGAGAGAAGAGAACTGTAAGTTTTATCCACGGTCTGAATGATTATCCCAGGGACTAGCCAGGTTTGGAATTTGGTAGGGAGAATATGGCAGAGAAACCAAGACGTGAGAGAATCTAAAATGGCTGAAATGTCCTCAAGCAGTGATGCAAGAAAGAAGCAGAGAGTCTATGGGGCAAGGCAGATATTAAGAGACTAGGGAACAAAGGGAGATGGAAAGTCTAGTTTGAAAGGAGAAAGTGGTAGAAAGCTCGGGGGGGGGGGACATTATTGTTTCTCCTTTCCACAGCTGGTCACAGAAAAGTTCACTGCAGCTTAGCGAGCTCGACTGAAATGAAGCTGGACCAGCCTGCTTTGGTGAACAGGTGCCAGGGATAAAGATCCAGCTGTTGGTACTGGAAGAATGTCCAGTCAAGCAGACAGAACACAGGGATCAGGAAATAGTTGAACCTATAAAATTCAGAGTCCCAGTCAATGGTCGGTCTCAGGGGTGAACGTGGCTGTTGGGATCTAGACCCAGGTAACATTCAGAGAGTTGAGGCAATACAAAAAGGCAGGTTGTTGGTACCAGGAAAGTTGGCCACAGATAAAGCCCCAGACTTGGACTGCAGTTTGTTTGTTTTGCTTTGTTTTGTTTTGTTTTGTTTTAAGAGAGGGAAAGAGGGAGGTATAGAGGGAAAGTGAATGCCTGAAAAAGTAGGGAAAGCGAGAGGGCCAGGGAGAATCTTAAGCAGGCTACACACCCAGTGTGGAGCTCAGTCTCACAAATGTGAGATCATAACCTGAGCTGAAAAATCGAGTGATAGATGCCTAACTGACTGAGCCCACTAGGCACGCCTGGACTGCAGTTTTATTTATTTATTTTATTTATTTATTCATTTATTTATTTATTTATTTAAATATTTTTATTTATTTCTAGGAGAGAGAGGGAGAGAGAGAGAGAGAGAGACAGCATGAGCAGGGGAGGGTCAGAGAGAGAGAGGGAAAAGCAGACTCTGAAACAGGCTCCAGGCTGTGAGCTGCCAGTCAGCACAGAGCCCGACGCGGGGCTCAAACCCATGAACTGCGAGATCATGACCTAAGCGAAAGTCGGTCACTTAACCGACTAAGCCACCCAGGCGCCCCATGGACTGCAGTTTTAAAGAAGAAAGGTCAATTACTATAAAAAAAAATAATAAAATTTAATAAACTTGAAAAAATGGGGGAGCACCTGGCTGGATCAGTTGGAAGAGCATGTGACTCTAGATCTCAGGGTTGTGAGTTCAGGTCCCACATTGGGTGTAGAGATTACTTAAAAATAAAGCCTTAAATAAGTACATTTTTATTCCTTGGTAAGTTCTTGATACCAAGTCAAAGCCTGGTTCTTAGAACTAAAAAATAAGAGTTCAAGAAGTTCTATTTGATTTTGAACTTTCCAAATAGGAATGCAGAGCTTCTTAAAGCCTTTGACCAAGCTGGGTTGGGGCTGAATCACTGAGTGAGGGTTACGTGGACCCAGCTGTCAAGGAGAGGCCTCATATGAAGCCTTGGGAACATGTTGGTCCTAATAAGCACTGTGAGGCCAGACTGTTGGAAAGTTCGCATGTGGCTGTTGAGATTGATGGCAGTGCCTGGGGTAGACAGAAAGACTGAGATCCTGAAATGATCAAGGAAAGTGGAGAATATTCTGGAGTTCCATAGACAATGATAGGGAAAGTGGGGGAAAGGAAGTATAAGTGAGTGACTTGGGTTTCCTTCCAAAACAGGTACAGTGCTGAGAGGAGTGAGCAGTGGAGAAAAAGTAGGAAACATGATGGGAAGTGGTCTCCACTGGAAGTGGCAGTGTACTGGTGGAAAACCAACTGTTAATCGTAGTGAAGTATGAACCGTATTTAAGAGACACTGTGTTCAAGGATGTAGGGGAGCTTGTTGACCCTAGAATAGTGAGTTCCTACTGCCCAAAAGGAGCTCCCAGTTAAAGGCCAGGCATAGGAGATATGAGAGTGGATGGAGCCAAGGTATGAAAGGGGGGAGCTAGCAGAGAGGACACGTGGTTATGTAATTACAGAAATAGATCATTACAGAAGTATATTTGCCCTGATCTCTCCTTTTTTCTCTTTTCATGGGCATAGCCATAGTCCTTATACTTTTTTTAAATGTTTATTCATTTTGAGAGAGAGAATGTGCATACACACGAGCAGGGGAGAGGTAGAGAGAGACAATCTTACGCAGGTTTCATGCTGTCCATACAGACCCTGATGCAAGGCTAGATTTAATGAACTTGAGATCATGACCTGAGCTAAAATCAAGAGCTGGACGCTTAACTGACCGAACCACCCAAGTGCCCCTATACTTTAGTTTTAAAGGCAGGAAACATTAATGGTGTTTTTCTGTTAGTGTGTTAATCTAGGCAAAATTATAAAGTAGATCAAGTATCTGACTACATTAGAACTCCATCTGTAGTAGATAGAATAATGGTCCCCCCAGAGATGTCCATATCCTAATCCCTGAAGTCTGCGAATATATTACCTTCCATGGCAAATGGACTTTGCAGATGTGAGTAAGGTTAAGATCGGGAAACTAACCTGGGTAGGCACAAGACTCCTTATACAACAGGCAGGAGGGTCAGAGTTAGAGAAGGAGATGTGTTGACAAACAGAGCAAGGAATGCATGCAGCCTCTAAAAACCGGGAAGCACAATGAATGGATTGTCCCCTTGAGCCTCCAGAACAAGCACAGCCCTGCAGACACCTTGATTCGTTCCCTTAAGACCTGATTTTGGACTTCCAACCTTCAGATACGTAAGAGAAAAAAATCTGTGCTCTTCTAAACCATTAATTTTGTGATACTTAGTCACAGCAGCAATAGAAAATGAATTCAACATCTAAGGGGATGATGAGGAGAATCCAGGCTTTGACTTCCCAATGTTAGGAAAAGGCAAGAAAATGAGGGCTGCAGTTAGGTGGGAAAAGAACGTGGAATTGTCATTTGCTATTCTTCATCTTTAAAATTTAATATAAATAATAGCTAAATTCTCTCCAGAAACAATGTAATGGCTTTATGCTTCTCCACAAATTCCAAGGTGTTTTAGAAGTTATGTTTGTCAGTCAGCAAAGGAAGTTGGAAATTCTTTCTGGAAAGATTCAATGCAAGAGAGTTGTAAGTGGTAAAAGAAGTTACAAAAAGTAAATACTGCACTTTAGAAATAGCTCTTCCATGCATTTATATTTTTGCAAGATATTCTGTACAGTTTATGGGGAAATGGATACTTGAGAGACCAGGAAAACTTGTGACAGTAAGTTCTCATAAACTTCAAGAAAGAGTTTATAAAAAAAAATTATTGAAAATACCACTTCATACTATAAATTATTATGCTGTAGCTCCTCTAGGTCTTCTGAATTAGTTTATTTTCACTAAAAAAGAGCTCATTGTAGGGGTGCCTGTCTAGCTCAGTCAAGAGAGCATCTGATTCTTAATTTCGAGGTCATGAGTTTGAGCCCCACAATGGATGTAGAGATTACTTTAAAGAGAAAAAACAGCTAATTGTAAGCGTTAATTTTATTAATACAGATGTGTCCTTCTCACCTTTCTCCCTGGTGCTCCCAGATCTTTTCTTGGATGTTATTTGAAGTTTGCTGTGATTTAATTCAGGCTTTTGAAGTACATGAGAGGCTTTACTTCAGAGGGCTAATTGGATCTTTCTTACATAATGGACTTTTTTTCTTGAGTAACAAATAACACATGTATACAAACCCCATACGCTGAGAGCTATTTGAAGAGGAATTTAATTTGGCAATGGTTCTGATAGCCTTTCCAAGTTGGTGACCACACAACAAAGAAGGCAAGCCAGGAATTAAATAGTTGCAGTTAGGGACACCTAGGTGGCTCAGACTATTGATTTCAGCTCAGGTCATGATCCCAGGGTCGTGGGATCGAACCCCACATCCAGCTCTGCCTTGAGCATGGAGCCTGCTGAGCATGAAGCCTGCTTAAGATTCTCCCTCCCTTCCTCTGCCCCTCACCCCTGCTCTCGTGCTCCTTCTCTCTCTTTCTCTCTCTCTCAAATTAAAAACAAAACAAAAACGTTGCACTTAAGTGTATGAAACAAGTTGGGAAGGCATGAGCAAGCATGGAGCCCCAGAGGCTGACACACTGAGAGTTGAGCTGTGCCTGGCTAGCCAAGGGCACAGGCAGAGTCATGGGGAAGCCAACTGCGAGGCAGCCAGGCCAGGCAGGCCCCCAGTCAGCGTGACTCGGTGTGCCAGTCAGGATTCAGAGTTAACAGGGAGTTAAAGGAGTTCAGCCAGAACCTAGAAACATCAACTCAATTGCCAGTAGTCGGAGCACAGTCAGGACAGGGCACCTGAGCCTTGGGCAGTAGCTATCCTCTGCTTGCTTTGCTTTTGAGTGGTTTCCCTGATGTAAATGGAAAGAGGAAAAACAGACCCATCCAAGTATTGACGGATGCAGCTGAGAGTTAGACATTCTGAAAAAACAAAGAAAACCTCCCAACAATCCCCCAATCTGCCGCCCCCTGGAGGTTCCTAGTAGTTTCGGGTTGGATATTTTAACAAAAGTGAACTACCCACCTTTCTAGGCATGATACTAAAGGCAAAAATCATACAGGAGAAGACTGATGGGCTAATATCAATGTAAATGTAAGACATTTTTAAACTTCTATCTGTCAGTAAATATTCACAAATATGCAAAGATAGACATCCAAGATGTTTACAACTCAAGATAAAACTATTATTTAATCTGTAGGACTGTTTATAACTGCAGAAAATTAGAAATGATTGAAATGTCAATCAAAAGACAAGTGTTTAAATTATGAAATATCCCAACAGTGTCACTTGAAGGCTTCCTTTTATTTAAGATGCCAGATAATAAATATCTTAGCCTTGTGGGCCATGAGGTCCCATTTGCAACTCCTCAATTCTAAATTGTAGTACAAAAACCGCCGAAGACAATAAGGAAACAAAAAGCATAGGGTGTTCAATAAAACTTTATTTATAAAAACAAATGGCCCATCCACAGGTTATAGTTTGCTGACCCTTGTTCTAAACAATAAGTTTTGTAAAAATTAGGTAAATCTATATATAATATAGTAGAAGCTTGTTTAAATTATATTAAGCAAAAATACATGTTTCAGTGATTAATATTAAAATATTATAATTATATATCCTTATGTAGATAAAGAGATAGTACAAGCAAAGGAAAAAAGCCTGAAATGATATGTACCAAAATGTTAACCTGGAAATTAGTTTCCCAATTTAGGACTGTAAAATGATTTTCCTAGTGTAAGATTTTAAACAATTGTTTAAAAATAATAATGCTTAGGGGTGTCTGGGTGGCTCAGTTGGTTAAGCACCCGACTTCAGTTCAGCTCATGATTTCATAGTGCACCAGTTTGGGTCCTGGGTTGGATTCTGTGTTGACAGCTCAGAGCCTGGAGCCTGCTTTGGATTCTGTGTCTCCCTCTCTCTCTGCCCCTCCACCACTCATGCATTCTCTCACTCTCGAATATAAACATTAAAATTTTTTTAAAAAACAATTTATGATGCAAAACAAAACATTGAAAAATGTACACGTAACTCTACTAGTTATGTACAACCATTTTCACTTCTCTGTTCTCTTTGAATCCTTATCTGCACTATACGCTTGTCAAAGTATATATTTTTTTCCTGATTTTCTTTGCCTTATTCCTGTTGTATCCTCAGGGTCAGCAGTTTCCAATAAACATAGTTCAATAAATGTTAGTTAAGGGGCGCCTGGGTGGTGTAGTCAGTTAAACGTTCCAACTTCAGCTCAGATCATGATCTTGCAGTTCGTGAGTTTGAATCCCTCATCAGGCCCTGTGCTGACAGCCCAGAGCCTGGAGCCTGCTTCAGATTCTGTGTCTCCCTCTCTCTCTGCCCCTCCCGCACTCACACTCTGTCTCTCTTTCTCTCTCAAAAATAAACGTAAAAAAAAAGTTAATAGTTGTGATTATGATTATAGTGATAATGATGTGAAATAGAGCATTTTTAGGTTAAGTTTTTAATAAGACTTCTTGAAAAAAAACTAGCAACCACATTCACAAAGGTTACTGTCAGGTGTTACTCAAGAACCTTTCAGAAGGATTCCAAAATCCTTCAGAATGTCTTTGTTCAGATGTCCCAGGGAATAGACACCAAAACGTTTTCCAGAGCACCGCTATCTCTGTTTCTTACTATAGCCCGGTTGGCACAGTGGGAATGACTGATGCTTCTGACAGCTGAAGGACTGATACAAAATGATCAAAGCTTTAGCTTGTGAATTATTCTGCTTGCTTGTGTCCTAAAGAGTCTAGAGCCCCAAAAATGTACTCCCGGATTTGGTGCACCGCCGATGATGCTACACGCAGTAAAATCGGAGGCTTTTTTTTTTTTTTTTAATTTTATTTCTAGGAGAGAGAGAGAGAGACAGCGTGAGCAGGGGAGGATCAGAGAGAGAGGGAGTCACAGACTGAAACAGGCTCCAGGCTCTGAGCTGGCAGTCAGCACAGAGCCCGATGCGGGGCCCGAACCCACGAACCGCGAGATCATGACCTAGGTGAAAGTCGGACGCTTAACCGACTAAGCCACCCAGGCGCCCCAAAATCGGAGGCTTTTTAATCCCTGTATGACTTTATCAAAGTCTGACAGTTGATAAAGTGAGTAACCATAGAGTAGCATAATGTGATTCTGTATAAGCTATATATGAGGTAAAGGGAGGGTGGGAAGGAGAGGCTGGACTCAAGACTCCTACCTCCTGGTACTGATTAGGTACAATAGACTAATTACAACCTAGTTTAACTCTCAAATTCTTCACTGTTCAGGTTTTTCCATCTGGGTATGAGCACTTTTGACATTTTTATCAGAAATCAACAAGCATAATGGGAAGCTTAAATATAGGTTTTCTTATAGTCAGTTTAGGTAGAACTGGAAGACACAGTTATTTGAATTATCTGCAAAGACTGATGGTTTTATAATGAACAATTCCTCTGTTTCTCACATATTTTTTCTAAAAACACTTTAAGCACCCCCTACCCCACACAGAAAAACAGAACAAAGGAAACACCTTCTCACACCTACCAACAAAATAGACTCTATAAGCTGCTCCCTGGCTAGAGCCAGAGTGCATACTGCAATTAAAATGTGAGTACCTCCCATTAGGTGTGCCAAATGCTTTCTCTTTTCTTTCCAACTGTCTTATATGCCAGAGTGGAGATAAAGACTTTAAGTGGAAGGATTGCACAACCACCACCCACCTCTTTGCAAGCTTTCGTGGAAGCCTAAGCCTAAGCCTAAGTGAACATTTGGGATCCATTCTCCAAGTAGCACCTGGAATGTGTTAGCAGCCTTTTTCATACACTGTGGGAACTGTTATAGTCCTTGAGTGGAGCCATCGCTCATTTCTCCTTGTATCCTCAGTGCCTGGCCAAGAGCAGGTGTTCAATAAACGAGGTGATCAAAGATTCAGCTTGCTTTTGGGATCCAGAATCTAGAGCCCCCAGCATGTATTGCTGGGTCTGATATGCCATGAATGGTACAGTGAATGTAATTAGGGGCTCTGCCTAAACTGGTAATGAATGAAGGAATGAAACATAGAAACTCCACTATGACAGAAGTTTGATAAAGTTCTGTGCTGGTGAGTTTGGAGGAAAAAGTATCTCCCTAACATGTTAATGGATGAATGTAAATTGTGTAATCTTGAATAACTTGGCAATGACCATTGAAAAAGAGGCATATATCCTGTGACCCAGCGATTCCACTTCTGGGAATTCACCCTGCATAAAAACTCTCTCACATACGCATACAGAAAAGAATAGTCATTGAAGTATTCTTTATACCAGCAAAAGACTAGAACCAACTTAATGTCCGTGTGTAGAGAACCGGTGAAATAAATTACAGTATATACATATCATGGAATTCTGTCTGATGTTAAAATGAATATGATAGTATTATACATACTGACATGAAATGATCTCCCAAGGTATCATGATTGAGTGAAAAAAGTCAGGTACAAAACAATATGTTCAGTATGCTAATGTGTGTGTAAATAAACAAAAAGCAGGAGAAGGGATATAAAGATACACTTTGATTTGAAAAAAAAATCTGTCTCTGGAAGATTATGAAAGAACCCGGTAAGAGTGGGTCGATCTGGGTGGAGAAACAAGGAATTTCAAGGATTCGAGGGAGGAGACTTGCTTTTTTCACTCTTTTGTATTCAATTTGAAGTTGTGCATATAGACTAACTACTATTTTAAACAAAAGTGCTCAAAAGTAAACATCTCAGAATTAGTTTCCAAAGAGAATGCTTTTTTTTTTTATAATGTTTTATTTATTTCTAGGAGAGAGAGAGAGAGAGAGACAGCGTGAGCAGGGGAGGGTCAGAGAGAGAGGGAGTCACAGACTGAAAGAGGCTCCAGGCTCTGAGCTGGCAGTCAGCACAGAGCCCGACGCGGGGCTCGAACCCACGAACCGCGAGATCATGACCTAAGCGAAAGTCGGACGCTCAACCGACTAAGCCACCCAGGCAGCCCAAAGAGAATGCTTTTAAAAACTCATCATAGTGTGAGTTACCATTTATATCAGGAAAATGCGAGGAGGGGAGAGACATATCTACGTAATTCCTCATTGAAGCATAGAACATCTCTGAAGAAGAGAATGGGGCAGCTAGGGACGCAGGTGGAAGGGAGACATTCCTGTATAACTTTTTGTACCCTTTAATTTAAAAAAAACATAGGTATATATAATAAAAATTAAAATTGTTTTTAAAGTTTACTGGAAGTGTAGAAGAAATAGAAAGGAAAAGGTGTCTTGGGAAGTAGGAACAGCATGCTTGGTAGGATCAGGCAACTATAGTTTCAAATCCTGACTTTTTAAAAAAAGTTTATTTATTTTGAGAGTGAGTAAACGAGCAGGGGAGGGGCAGAGAGACAGGAGAGAGAGAAAATCCCAAGCAGGCTTTGTGCTATCAATGTGTAGTTCCACGTAGGGCTCTGTCTCATGAAGTGCGAGGTCATGACCTGAGAGGAAATCAAGAGTTCCACACTTAACTAACTGAGCCACCCAGGCACCCCCGACTCTTTCAATAGCTGTGTGCTGTTGGGCAACTTGCTGAAATCTCTGATCCTCTTATGAAAAAACCCACATGGGAAGTTGTGTGGATGACATAGAAAATATAAAGTGCATTTCCTATGATAGCACTTACTAGGAGGTCAGTAATTTGTAGTCATTATTACCATATGGCAGATGCACTTCTTCATATTCCAAAAACAGTTGCAAGGATTCTAAAGAAGCAATACAGAACAAGAACTTTGGACTCAGTTCAGTTTTGCTATGTGGCGTGTGTGACAACCCCATAACATGGCACTGGCACTGACCTTGATCAGTGGGAAATCCATGATTGGCCCTGAAGTGACCCCAGGTGGTGTGGTGCCACTTTATAGCACCAATGATTAAATGCTGACAGTGCTTGGTCGTGTTGTGATTTCTGAAAAGAGCTATATCAAATGAACAAAGAGATTTTAAAAGTGATTATGAAATAACAGACACGTATAAAATATCTGCAGAATATCTGGCACTTCATTTTCTTCTCTTTCCTTGTCTTTTCAGATCACATTGTGAATATTATGACAAACCTATTGGTGGGTTATAAAGGTATGAGCTATATATATTTTCATTTGCTTCTTTGTCTAGCTAGGTCATATTATCTGAAATGGTTAGCAGATCTCTTACTATTCTAATGGAAAACAGGTATATCAATCTGACTGATCATATTTCTATTGGTGAAAAACTCTAGACTCCAGATATTTATTCTTTATCTCAGTAGTGCTTGCATTCATGTCATATTTTTAGAATTTCACTAAACAGAGAGTGGTACTTATAATGACTCTTTATGCACACACAGATCCATACAAAATTGTTTGCAGTGAAATTAGTGCAGTGAAATTCTGTCTGGAGACAGAATCTAAAGCCGGCTCCAGGCTCTGAGCTGTCAGCACAGAGCCCAATGAGGGGCTTGAACCCAGAAATGCAACATCATGACTTGAGCCAAAGTCAGACGCTTAACTGACTGAGCCACCCAGGCACCCCAGTTTTTGGGATAATTACCAATGTCATATATTTTCTTGCATGAAATAAAATAACTCTAAATGGACATAGTTGTTGTGTCTTTATTTGTAACAAATGATAATCTCCTGAATTTGTTTCCTAGCTTGCATTTGTAAATTGCAATTTTTTTTCAACTCTGAGACTGATAGAGGCAGAGATGGAATGAGATCGGTAATATTTGCAACGACTGCTGTTATTCCATAGTCTGAATTCTGCCAGAGCTGGTGAAAAAAGAAGTGAGGTACAGTGCCTTGGGCGGGCTGATGCAGCATTTCAAGAATGGAAGACCAGCGACCCAGTGAGGCAAAGTCTAGTGTTACACCGGGTACTTAAGGCATTCTTGCTGCTTGGAGATTACAAAGGATTTCTTAAAGGGCACTTATTTTTATTGATCTGGATTCAGAAGCAACTACTGAGCATCTACTAAGGGCTAATAAGTTTACATACATGCTACCTCAGTATCTTTTATTTTTAGGTTGATAGGAGGAGAATTCTGGGTCAAATGGGAAAATTGTAAGCATTGATTGTTTTGGTACTTTATGCCTTTGAAAATTGTCATAGACATGGCGGGGCCTGGGTGGCTCAGTCGGTTAAGCCTCGGACTTTGGCTCAGATCATGATCTCAGAGTTCGTGGGTTTGAGCCCTGCATCAGGCTCTGTGCTGAACGTTTGCTCAGAGCCTGGAGCCTACTTTCAGATTCTGTGTCTCCTTCTCTCTCTGCCTCTCCTCTCCTCATACCCTGTCTCTCAATAATAAATAAATGTTAAAAAAAAAAAAAAAAAGAAAATTGTCATAGACAATAACCTTGCGTTGCCATTGTTTTTGTTGTTTTTTAATCCAACTAGCTATCAGTAATGTTAATGTAGGCTCAGCCAAGAGTTTAGAGAAAATATGTTAGGCTACAGAGGAGAAATATTAACACACACAGACACACATGCATCCACAAACCCTCACATATTCTATATTTCACAAAGCAGATTCTATTGGGTCAGTATGTTCCTTGTAATGTATTTTCGACCAGTTTTCCTAATTATGAAGAATGGAAGAAAACAAGCTGCCACAGTATAAGTCTTTCCACGAAGGAAACAATGTCATTATTACCTAGGAACTGCAGTTCTCTGCCATAGTTGTCTTGGGATCCTGAATAGGTTTCCTTCTTCAACAGCCCCTTCCTCTGGCAATTCCATACTTTAGGGCCAACAATCTTAGTGCCCTATTACGATTTTACTGATTAAAATGAATGAAAGACTTAAGTGTGCACTTTTATCTGCATTAACATGTCATTAGTCCTGACATACCGGATGGCTGTGAAGTTCAGTTCATTTGAAGTTCATTACAATGGTTTATTATCATATAATGTGTCCAGTGATATATCAAGAGAACAAGCTGACCTGAAATCATGAATGAACAATCTGTTTTCTATAAGATTTTCTTTTTTAATTTTTTAAATGCTTTTATTTATTTCTAGGAGAGAGAGAGAGACAGCGTGAGCAGGGGAGGGTCAGAGAGAGAGGGAGTCACAGAATCTGAAGCAGGCTCCAGGCTCCGAGCTGGCAGTCAGCACAGAGCCCGACGCGGGGCTCGAACCCACGAACCGCGAGATCATGACCTAAGCAAAAGTCGGACGTTTAACCGACTAAGCCACCCAGGCGCCCCTCCAATGTGTTCTTTATGGGTGGAGACATTCACAGAATCTCAGGCCTCTTTGAAGGCTAGCAGTGTGGTCCTCATTAACCCTACTAAACTGTTTTATTTCCTGAATAAACACTGAATTACTAGGACAAACATTTCACTTTTACTTTTTTTTTAAAGTTTATTTATTAGAGAGACAGAGCAAGGGAGTAGGGGAGGGGCGGAGAGAGAATCCCAAGCAGGCTCTGCACTGTCAGTACACTGTAAAATCATGACGAGCTGAAATCGAGAGTCAGATGCTTAAGTAACTGAGCCACCCCAGCGTCCCAACTTTTTCAACCCAACTCTATTTTTACATGTATGGGAGAGGTTGGAGCTAATACTGATGAAAGATATCAAGATACATAATCCACTTAAGTTGGTATATTGAATTACTATGCATTTAAGTTGGTTTATTGAATTATTATGCATTTAGACTGTAAACGGATTTAAATGAATAACTGTGTATCATCAACACAAATAGTATCGCTTAAACATTTAGTTATTACCAAGGTATCACATATTTTATAGTTCATCAGCTTTATTGGTCAAACAGCAGAAAACCACAGAATGGAAATGGAAATATTTTTGAGGATTTGATAGGTATCTATATAGTGAAAGCTATATATATATCAAGTTCTGTGCTGACTGCTCAGAGCCTAGAACCTACTTCTGATTGTGTGTCTCCCTCTCTGTCTCTCTCTGTGCCTCCCCCACTCATGCTCTGTCTCCTCCTCCCCAAAATAAATAAACATTAAAACAAAAATCAATGATACTTTTAAAAATAATTTTAGGGGTAGCCTGGGTGGCTCAGTTGGTTAAGTGTGGGACTCTTGGTTTCAGCTCAGGTCATGATATCATGGTTTGTGAGTTCAAGGCCTGCCTCCAACTCTGCACTGACAGAGAGGTGCCTGCTTGGGATTCTCTCTCTCCCTCTCTCTGCCCTTACCTTGCTCACACACATGCCCTGTCCCTCTTTCTCATGAATAAACAAACAAAAAAACAAACAAACATTTTAAGGAATAAAGAAAAAAAAAGAATTTTTAAAGTGCTACATAAATTTAGTTGGGAAAGTATATCATCTTCTTTTAATTATTAATAGCCATTTTAAAAATTGCAGGATACTATAGGTTTATCTGATTTACTACTCACTACCCCAAAGTTGAGCATCACTTTTTAATCTTTTTAACATAAAAGTTGGCTGAAAATACCTTTTCTGGAAAAAATCTGCATTCCCCACAATCCAAAACTGGGAGTCGACTGCGCGGAGATACTATTTCCAGACTCCGTTTTCCAGGGGTTTACTTTTTTCTATCGGATTCCCACCACTCCCGCGCACCCAGCCACACCCCTGGACCCGCCCCGACACTTTCCGCCGAACTCTCCCCACCCTCTCCAGTTTCCTCCGCCCTACTCTCCCGCCCACTCAGGAAGCTCCGCCCCCAGCTCCCCTCCCGCCTGGGGCCAGTTCCGCAACCCAACTCCTTCCCTCCTTCCGTCGCTTTCCCTTTTCCCCGCCTCCATGGCTGCCTTCGATTGGCTGAACTGGCCGTGCCGCGGCAGGGATGTAGCACAACCTCTTTCTGATTGGCTAAAGGGTACCCGGGCCTCCCGTGATTGGCTGGTAAGAGCAGACAGCAAGTGTGACTGAGCTCCGGGGTGTGTGGACGCTGCTTTGTTGCCCGAGGGGGGTGGCGGTGGAAGTTGAGAGGGTAGGGGGCTAGTGCTTCTTGGGACCCGCGCTCGCGGCCGTCGCAGTCACTTCGCCCGGTAGCCTTTAGCGTAGGAGTCGTGCGGACAGCAGCCATGAGCGGCGGGGTGTACGGGGGAGGTGAGTGAGTGCGGCCGGACAAGAGAGCGCGCCTTTTTAGCGTGTGGGTTTTGTAACCGCCGCCCCCCAGCCCTCCCCTCCTCGGCGGCCCCTTCCGGTCTCCCCAGTCGGGACCCCGGCCTCCCCGCCCCATCCCCGCCCCGCGCTTTGCCCGCCTCCGGAGCCCACCCGGCTCTTGGAGAGCCGTGGGCGTCCGGAGTCGCCGCCCCCTGCGGTTCCTTCCAGCCTTGGCGCGGGAGGAGCAGGGTTTTGGGGGTGCTCACCGGCGTCGGGCTGGGCGGGCACTCCACCCTAGAGGGCCGGCCCGCAGAGCCCCGGCTTGAGCGGCCAGCCGCCGGGTCGCATCTCCCTCGGGTGTCTCCACAAGCCTGCGACATCGGGGCGCGCGCGCGTGTGTAAACTTGGGATGTCGCAGCAGTTTGCAAGCGTGGACGGAGGGTTTCCGCAAAGTCCCGTGGAAGGGAAAGCGAGCCGAGAGAGGTACCACTGCCTGGAGGAGTGGCGGCCACTCCGGACGCAGCCTTCCCGTTCCGTGCTCAGCTGCCTCACATCTTTCCGTAACTTGTGAAGTCTGTTGACTGTGGGCTCTCCAGGGTTACCCAGGGGAACACCTGAAACTTACAGATGCTTTTCTTGGGCAGGCAGTGGTGTGGGGGAAAGATTAGCACGGGTCTGGGAGTTACACAGACCTGGCTTGTACTTCCAGTCTCACCTTTTGAGCGCTTTAGCCTTGAGCAAGTTACTTAATTTCTCTCAACTTCGGGCTAATTTTGGGAAAGAGAGTTCCTACCCGGGGGCGGGGGCGCTTGTGAAGATTGAATGAGATGATGCAACATGTGGGTACGCAACGTGTGGTCCGTGTATCAGCATCACCTGCAGACTTCAGAAATGCAGATTCTCAAGCTCCAGTCTACAGATACCGAATAGGAGTTTCCATTCTTGCTAGACAGGTAGAGGAAGCACTGATGTTTATGATTCTGGTTTGTGTTGTGTTTGAGAAGTTTCGAGAACAAGGAGACAAATCTAAAATGTTGCTTTTGTTACTGTGTCTCCTAAGGATACTGCTTCTGAAGAGGATGGCATTTTACAGGTAGGGGATAGAAATCTGGGTTTCAAAGTTCTTAGGAGTTTTTGGAGTGTAGCTAGAGTCTCTTTGAGGTAATATGCTGACCCTCACCCCCTTCTTGCCCGTTTATGTTCTTGGTTTTGATTTCTCACATGTGAGAGTCCGTTTACTATTTTTTACTTTGGAGAAAGCCTAGTGGATCTTTATGATTTACCTCTTCCCCATCTGAAGATGCAGTCCTGACAGAAAAACTGGATCTTTGTGCCTTTGCCTTTAGGGAAGCTGCTGACTCTATTTTGACCTTTAAGTTCACTGATCCAGGACCTAGCAGCTGTCCATGAGTATTTCCTTTGAACGCACTGTTTAATTTGACTGACACAGAAATGGATATTAAAATGCCAGCAGCAAACATTTATTGAGTGCATACTGTGTGCTAAGAACTGTTCCCAGAGACTTTTCTGGTGTTGCCTTTAATACGTGCTTTAATTCAGTCTACGACAGCCATCAGAGATGGTACTGCTGTGTCTGTATTATGGAATAAGAAAGTAATGTAGAAAAGATTAACTGGCCAACAGTTATAGAACTTCCTAAGCAATAGGGAACAGGAATCTCTGCGATGAAGAAAATGACATTTCAGTAGAACCCTTTCCCATTTTTAAAATAAAAAGTTCTTGGTTGTTTCTCCATAAGTCATTTTTCAGTTGTATAGCCACAGCATATTTGTGTATGGTTTAGGTATTCAGAATAAACGTCCTATTTCTTGTTTGCTTAGGAAGGGAATATGTCATAAAACCTATTTCACATATAAAATATTTAAAACTCACAAAAATAAGTGTATGATTTTGTGTTTGTGCTACCACTGGATGGCCAGTATTTATAGTGGGTAACATTTTTCAAAGGATGTGAGAAGAAACCAAACTTCTTCCCACCTAGGTTTTGTATAATTAATTAAACTGTATTTTTTAACTCACTTGCTTATTGAAAAGATCTTTGAAGTTTAAATTTTAAAATTTATAGTGGTCCTTTTTAATGTTTATTTATTATTGAGACAGAAACACAGCATGAGTTGGGGAGGGGCAGAGAGAGAGGGAGATACAGAATCTGAAACAGGCTCCAGGCTCTGAGCTAGCTGTCAGCACAGAGCCCGATGTGGGGCTTGAACCCACGAACCGTGAGATCATGACCTGAGCTGAAGTTGGACATTCAACCGACTGAGCCACCCAGGCACCCATGGGAGCCAAGAAGAAAGTGGTTGATCTGTTTTCTAAGAAAAATTGGTATGATGTAAAAGCACCACCTATGTTCAGTAAAAGAAATATTGGAAAAATACTAATCACAAGAACTCAAGGAACCAAAATTCTGTCTGATTGCCTAAGGGTCATGTTTTTGCCTTTATTTTATTTTATTTTTTATTATTTATTTTTTTACAAATAGTTTATTGTCAAATTAGTTTCCATATAACACCCAGTGCTCATCCCCACAAGTGCCCTCCTCCATGCCTATCCCCCCTCCCCCCTACATCCATCAGTTCTCAGTTTTTGTCAGCATTCAAGAGTCTCTCATGATTTGCCTCTCTCCCTTTCCCCCACCATTTCCCCCCTTCTTCTCCCCCTTGGTCCTCTGTTAAGTTCCTCCTAATCCTCCTATGGAAAGAGCCTAAGTGTCCATCAACGGACGAATGGATCAAGAAGATGTGGTTTATCTATACCATGGAATACTACATGGCAATGAGAAACAATGAAATCTGGCCATGTGTAGCAACATGGATGGACCTTGAGGGTGTTATGCTGAGCGAAATAAGTCAGGCAGAGAAGGACAAATACCATATGTTTGCACGTATAGGAGGATTATGAGGAACTTAACAAGGGTCATGTTTTTGAAGTGAGCCTTCTGTATAACGATTAAGTTGGCTTTAGAAAATTTAAGTTAATTACTGAGGATGTTCAGGGCAAAAACTCTAATTCCTATGGCATGTATTTTACCCATGACAAAATGTGCTTCATGGTCAAAAAATGGCAGACCGTGATTGAAACTCCTGTTGAATAGGTCAAGACTGCCGATGGTTATTCACTTCTATTAGTTTGTGTTGGTTTTACCATAGAGGCAACAGTCCAATTCGGAGGAGCTCTTATGCTCAGTACCAACAGGTCCACCAAGTCCAGAAATTGGTGATGGAGATTATGACCTGAGGTGTACAGACAGATGACTTGAAAGAAGTGGTCAATAAATTGATTCCAGACATCATCAAAAAAGACCTAAACAAGGCTTGCCGATCTATTTATCTACTCCATGAGGTCTTTGTTAGAAAAGGAAAAATGCTGAGGAAGCCCAAGTTTGAATTGGGAAAGCTCATGGAACTTCATGGTGAAGGTAGTAATTCACTTTTCCTTGAAAAGGAAAAGCTCCTGGAAGGGGACCAGTGCTAAAGTTTTGTTTTTTCAAAAAGTTTTTTATAATGTTTATCTTAGAGAGAAAGACAGAGAGCAGAGGAAGGGGCAGAGAGAGAGAGAGAGGAGACACAGACTCCAAAGCCGGCTCCAGGCTTTGAGCTGTCAGCACAGAGCCTGACACAGGGCTCAAACTCCTGAACCGTGAGATCATGACCTGGGCCAAACTCTGACACTTAACCAACTGAGCAACCCTGACGCCCCTAGAGACCACTGCTTAAGTTGAACGAGCTGATGGATGTGAGCTACCAGTCCAAGAATCTGTTTAAAATTCAGACATTTAGGGGCGCCTGGGTGGCTCAGTCGGTTAAACGTCCGACTTCAGCTCAGGTCATGATCTCACGGTTCGTGGGTTCGAGCCCTGCTTTGGGCTCTGTGCTGACAGCTAGCTCAGAGCCTGGAGCCTGTTTCAGATTCTGTATTTCCCTCTCTCTCTGACCTGCCCCTGCTCATGCTGGCTCTCTCAGAAATTAAAAAAAAAAATTCAGACATTTAATGGTAAGAAATAAAAAATCTTGTCTGTGTTAGGTTTTTTAAAAAAAGTTTGAGACATGGATCTAGATGAAGGTGCGGCTTAAGAGAAAGATTTGAGCTTAGAATTGTCAGTATTTTGGTAGAAGTTGAGGTGCAGGGGTGGAGCAGATTACCTAAGAGGATAAATTAAGGGAGGGGTTGCAAATGTGGGGTCCCTGGTCTTCCCAAGGAATCCATAGGTAGAACTATATAATTGTTTTCTTTCACAATCTATTTTAGAACATTCTAAGAAGGGAGTCCTAAGTTTCCTAATGTGTCTGTATTCATTTGCCAGAGCTGCCATAACAAAGTACCACAGACTGGGTGGCTTAAATAACAGAAACTAATTTTCTCACAGGGTGGAGGCAAGAAATCTGATTATCAAGGTACTGGTAGGGTTGTTTTCCTTCACGGTTTTTCTCCTTGGTTTGTAATGGCCATCTTCCCTCTGTGTCTTCACATGGTCTTCCCTATGTGCATACCTGTGTCCAAATTTTCTCTTCATATAAGGACACCAGTCATGTTGGGTTAGGGCACATCCTGATGATCTCAATTTAATCACCGCTTTAAAGACCTTATTTCCAAATACTATCATGTCTTAAGGTACTGGGGTGAAGACTTCAGTATACGATTTTAGGGGAAAACAGTTCAGCCCAGAGCTTTGTGAAAGGGGTCCATGATACAGAAAAGGTTAAGAGACTTGATCCTTGAGAATGAGAGTTGAATATTTTGGTTAACCAGGTAATTAATTCATTTAGTTAGTATATTTCTTTACCTAACCTTCTCATTAGTCAGTGTTAAAGTTTATTAATTTGTATTCATTTGTAATTTTACTATTTGTACTTGAGTATACATGCTATTGTAGAAACAAATGCAGTGTTCTGCTTTTAAGGACCCCTACTTTCAGACAAATAATTTGGATCAGAGAATTGTATAGAGAATGAGTAATTACTTTGGGAAATATAATAAAAGCAGAAACTTCCTTTCAAATTAGGAATAAAAATAGGTGGCTCTTTATTTAAATAAAAATGAGATTGTTCTGTAAAGATACCGTCACTTCACTATAAATATCTGTATAATCATTGGTTTTTCTTTATTTTTAGTACTTCCAACATACTAATAATGAAACATATATGTAAGTTTGTATGTGATAGATGTAATATTTTACCCTATTTGTCTGAGATATTTTAAGAAATAGAATGTTATTCATGTAGAGTCCCCTTTTCTCCCTCCTTAGAGGTAACCACAGAACTGAAGTTGGGTATGTAGCATTACTAGGCCCCATGCATATTTTTATTACTAAGTGTGTGTGTATCCGTAATGAATTAAACAGTATTGTAGTGTATGTGCACAGATAGTAACTAGCTTTTCTTTCTTTCTTTCTTTTTTTAGTGTATTTATTTATTTTAAGAGAGAATCGCAAGCAGACTCCACACTGTCAGCATAGAGCCCTCCATAGGGCTCAGACTCACAAACTGTGAGATCATAACCAAAGCCAAACACTTAACCTTCTGAGCTACCCAGGCAGGTGCCCCTAGTCACTAGCTTTTCAAACTAGTCTTCTTTTTTTTTTAGATGTACCCATACTGATATGTAGATCTAGACCATTCATTTTAACTGCTGTATAGAATTTCATGGTACAAATAATTTATAATTTATCTATTTCCATACTGAGAGGCCATTAGATTACTTTTATCTTTTCCTGTGACCAGCAGTGTGGTGATGATAATGCTAATGGCAGCTCCCACTTACTGTGATTATTAAGTGCTGGTCCTGTTCTAAGTGCTTATGTGCATTGAAGCATTTAACATGTTTATTTATTATAACATCCTATGTGATCAGAATTATTACTATGCACATTTACGTACAGGGAAAATGGGGCAAAGAGGTTAGAAATCATCGAAGGTCACATAGCTAATGAACATTCTCAAATGTGTTTCCTTGTGATGTGTGTGAGAGAGTTTCTGTAGGGAAGATAAAAGCATAATTTCTGTGTATGTACATTTAGTGCATATGACTAAATTGAGCGTTATGGCTGTATCAGTGTACAGCTTTTATTAGTAAATGTGTAGGAGCTCCTCTTTCCCTACATCTTTGACAATACTTGGTCTTATCAGATAGATTTTGCCAATTTAGTGGAGATAAATAATACTTCTTTATTATTTTTAATAATAAAAAAAAAAGAAAAATTAGTGCCTTGGAAAACCCAAGTGTTTTGTTTTTGGAGGCATGCTGTTTTGGGGGGAATATTTTCAAAGTATAATTAGAGGCTTTTCTCTGAATTTGAAAGTGAAAAAAAATTACCAGCTTGGCTTATGTAATTATGTCTTAAGTTCTTATTCCTCAGGGTCCCTCTTTTTCTTGGGGTTTTGCTAAGTTTCTATCCTAATTGCATGGAGTATAATCTCCGTTAACATGAAAAAATGGCACCTAAGCTTACTGGATATCTTCCCTTTGCCTCTCCACTTTCCACCCATTTCCACCTCTTTGTGCCCTTGAAGAGTGACCTTTACTCACTGCCTCAGTGGGTGTCTTAACCTGTGGTTTGGCCAGTGGTAGGGTAACCATGTTTCCTGCTTTATGCCTCTTGTCCTTGTATAACTATTAATAGGGAACCCTTTTTTTTTTTTTGCATTCAGAGGTGGCCCAGTGTGGGTGAGAAATTCTAAGACAGTGGAGAGGAGGAAGAGAGAGGTTGACATGTGTATTAGTCCGGTTCCTTCCCCTTAGGGTCAGCCATGGCTTACTGTATTCCTCAACCAAAGGTCATGGCTCCTGTCAGGTAGCCCTCCTGACACAACTCTCTCTGGATTCTGCTAACAGTTTTTTCTCTGTGTTTGTTCAGTTCTAAGGATGGCAACAGATCTGTTATTAGTGCTAAGGTACCACACTATCCCTTTTGGTTTTCCTATATTGTGTCTATACCTTTGTAAATAGTCTCTTTAATAAGTAAACTCTTGTAAATTACCCAGTGTTAGTGTACCATCTCTACTGATATACAGGGTGTGACTTGTTATATTTTAACTAAATGAATCTTTATTTTAAGGTGTATTTAAAACTAGGTTCAAGCATAATATGAATTTAATACCTGTTTGAATTTTTAACAGAACTTTTACATTCTCATTTTAAGCATATGAAGTACTCTTTTTTTATTAAAAATATTTTTTTAAATGTGTATTTATTTTTGAGAGAGAGACAGAATGCAAGCAGGATAGGGGCAGAGAGAGAGGGAGACATAGAATCTGAAGCAGGCTCCAGGCTCTGAGATGTCAACACAGAGCTCAATGTGGGGCTCAAACCCATGAACCACGAGATCATGGCCTTAGCCAAAGTTGGATGGTCAACCAACTGAGCCACCCAGGCGCCCCAGAACATTAAGTAGTCCAAATTTCCATATGAGACATGTAAGTTGTTAATATTAGTTATCCTTCCTTTTTTCAGATGAGGTTGGAGCTCTTGTTTTTGACATTGGATCCTATACTGTGAGAGCTGGTTATGCTGGTGAGGACTGTCCCAAGGTAAGTGTAGCATTAGTTAATTGGATATGAAAGAACCATTTACTTGAGTAGAATTAAATTCATGCAGAAATTTTCACCCAAATTTGGTAAAAGATTTTAGTTGGGAAAAAATGACTACTAGATAAAGCAGGTAAAACTTGCTAAAACTTACTGTCATGTTTTTGACTCTTCCAGGTGGATTTCCCCACAGCTATTGGTATGGTGGTGGAAAGAGATGATGGAAGTACACTGATGGAAATAGATGGTGATAAAGGCAAACAAGGCGGCCCCACCTATTACATAGATACTAATGCCCTGCGCGTTCCCAGGGAGAATACGGAGGCCATTTCACCGCTAAAAAATGGGATGGGTACGAAGTTTGCTTATATGGATTTGATTTATAGAGTATATATGGTATATTTTAGACATAACACAATGGCTTATTATAAGTTGAATATGGGGTATTTTGTTTTTATTCCACAAACTGATGTTCCAGGCACTGAGAATACAAAGATGCTTCAAACATGTTCCTCTTCCTCAGGAAACTCATAAGAGAGATAGATGTAGATATACAAATATGTAGGATAAATGTTATGTTTGATAAGCAGTGGGATTAGAGAGAAGAGGTATTTAACTCCGTCATTGGGGGTCAGTGATGGTTTTCATAAAGGCGGTAACTTTTGTACTGAATCTTGATCAGTAAATAAGGATTAGCCTGCCTAAAAGCTGGTTAAAGCAGAGCAGCCAGCATGTGTGAATGGGTGGAGCTGTGGAAGAAGCTTACATGTTTATTAGAAAGATCATCAATTAAGTATGACTGTTAACAGTGAGGTGCAGGAAAGGGGGCCAGAGAGCAATCATAATAAGGCCTGTAAACCATGCCGCAGTGTATTAAGCTAGCAACTGAAAGATAACCCCAAAGGAATTTTTTTTAATTCAAAAATATTTTTTTAAGTTTTTTTTTTTAAATTTGAGACAGTACGACACAGGGAGAGAGAGAGGGAGAGAGAGAGACAGACAGACAGACTCATAAGCAGGCTCCATGCTTAGTGCAGAGCCCAACATGGGGCTCACTCCCATGATCCTGGGGTCATGACTTGAGCCAAAATCAAGAGTCGGTCGCTTAACCGACTGAGCCACCCAGGCATCCCAACCCCAAAGGAATTTAAACAGAGGTGTGTTTGCCAGCTGGAGAGACTATCCTAAGAGCAATACATGGGCTAGATTGGGGAGAGATACTGGAGACAGGAGGATCAGTTAGGGAGGTGAAAATTAAGATGAGAAATGAAGAGGGTTTAAATTTTATCACTAATGGCAGGGATCCTGAGATGGTTTTGAGAGCTACCAAAGAGGTGAAAATAGAATAGTTGAAAGTTTCCTAGATTTTTGACTGGGGTGATTGAATAGAGGGTACCACACATTGAAGTAGGAATAGACTGGGAAAGAGCAAGTTTTATGGTCTTAAAAAGGCAAGTGTATTGGTAATATCTGTGGTCCCTGTTAGGTTCAGTTATTCACTAGAAGGACTCACAGGACTCAGCATATAGTTGTTCTCTTGGCTAAGGTTTATTACACTGAGAGGATACAAAGCAAAATTGACAAAGGGAAAAAAAGTATGGAGTGAAGTCCAGAGAAATCCAGTGTAAACTTCTATGAGTCTTCTCACAGTGGAGTCATATGGGATGTACTTAATTTCTCCAGCGATGAGTTGTAACGTGTGTGTGTTGTCTACCAGGGGAGCTCATTAGAGACGATTTTTACTGGGGGTGGTCATGTAGGTACCCTGTGCCTAGGATGTACTAAAATTCAAGACTCCCAGTGGGAAAGAAGGTGTTCACAATCTTTCACATAAACCATTCACATGGGTTTCACGTTCACATAAACCACATTGTACAACAGTATAGGTGCTGTGAACTACTCTTACATTTAGGGAAAGTTTTATATCAGTGTAGGGAAATGGTTATCAGTCAAGTTCCCAGACTCCAGCTAAGGGTCAGCCTTGCAAGCAGGCCTTTTTCTGTACAGCAAGTAAATGAGTTTGTTTTTGAGTTCAAAGTATTTGAATATAGGTGCTATTCTATTCAATGGGTGAGAAGAATTTTAAGACATGGATTTGCATTATTAGCCAGAAAGAGTGTGTAATATGAGAAAAGGGTTGAGGATAGGGTTTCTTGTGAAAAAGCCTGTTCTCTAACCAAAGAGAAGAAAGGGAGCCCATGAAGGAGAATGAGAAGGAACAGTTAGGGATATAGAATATTCAGGAGAAGGCCAAGAGAAGAAAAAATTTTGGAAGCATAGAAGTCCAGTGATTCTCATTGTTCTCAGCTGTGACACTGAGATTTATGCTAAGAAGGGGAAAGTTAGAGTGACTAACAAAGTTCATTGACACCTCACCATGCCCCCCCCCCGCCCCCCCCAAAGCCTCATAGGACTGTGGGCGTATATTGTACAAGTAATGACGTTTCTTCTTTGGACTGTGGCAGAATAAGTTTGTAAACTTTTGAGCACGTCAATAGTGTCAGATAACATAAAGAGGTCAAGCGATATTTCAAATGTGAAGTTTCCACTGGATTTGTCTGTTAGAAGGTCATAGCAAAAGTGCAAGCATTTTCAAGGGAATGTTTAGGTGGAAGCCAAGTTGAAGGCACATTATATTCTCTGAGGGTTTATATTTTATTTATTACATATTTATATAATACATATATTACATATTTATATCTTTTAATCTTTTTTCAGGTAGACTGTAAGCTTTTTGAATATCAGGTTTAGATCATACCATTCTTTTGTATTTCCTCTTATTCAAACTATATACTGTGCCTCTAGTAGGTACTTACTGAATAATATTTATTTGGTATTTTAGGTCTATTAGGTTAACTAATTACATTTGGGACAGATCTTCGGAGTTGTGATACTGTTGGGACTGGACGAACCAAAAAGAGGTTCCATATTTTATAGAAGACAAAGATAATGTCTGTATAAAGTACTATCTTATGAAGTAAATCTGTAAGATAAATAGGTTCTGTATATATATTAAAGTATTAATGCTAAAACACAGAAATAGTCTCTTGAAAGATTCTGTATTCTTCTTCAAATAAGCATTGTTTTGAAGGCACTAATCTTATATTGTAGTTGAAGATTGGGATAGTTTCCAGGCTATTTTGGATCACACCTATAAAATGCATGTCAAATCAGAAGCCAGCTTGCATCCTGTTCTCATGTCAGAAGCACCGGTAAGACAAAGACTTTGTTTTCTGAATTTCTCTAGTTGTCATTGTTGTTTTTAACTCATTTGAAGAATGTTTTCTTTTTCTTTACACCGGCGTAGAAGTTCATATTTTGAATTTTGAAAGTTAGGGAAAGGGGGATTACTTTTTAGATACTATTCAAGTTTTTATTTCAGTAATTAAAATATTCAAATAACAAAGCACCCTAAATGAAGTTTGGTTATTTTTTTTTTTCCAGGGATTTAACATTTGATTTTCTTGGGCCACTTCCCATTTGGGTTTATGAATTGTCCCTTGTGCCCCAAAGGGAGAGTGTATCTGCTTTTATTGTCTGCTGGCCAGGAGAGAAGTCAAATGTGGAACTAGGGCTGGAAATTAGTAGATTGAAGTCTCTTGTGCAATACATTTGGGACAGAGTCCAAAGAGCCCAGAAGGCTAGCATGATGATCCTCAGTTATCAATATTTTGTTACTGTTTTTAACCTCTAGTTTCCTTTATGAGTAGCATCTCTTAAGTAGGAGAATTTGGTGGTTTAAAATGACTAGATTGACTCTCAAGATTTAATACTACTTTATAAGAATCCTGATTTTATGTACTTTGAAAAGTCTGTAACCTGTAGAACTCCTAGCAACAATTTTACTTTTTAATAAATAATAAATTTTAAATTATATTTATTAAATTTACTTACAACATACTTATTAACGTTACTTTCTATGTTATTCTGTTTTTAATGTTTATATCTTTTTAATATAGTGCTGTATTAAATCTTGAAATAAATCAACATTTTAGTTTTTAAACAGTAAAATAACTTGTATTTCTTTTTCCTCTCAAGTGGAATACTAGAGCAAAGAGAGAGAAACTGACAGAGTTAATGTTTGAACACTACAACATCCCTGCATTCTTCCTCTGCAAAACTGCAGTTTTGACCGCGTATCCTTGAAAAAGTAACATTCAGCTTTTTTTTTAGAAGTTAATGTGTGGGGGAGCCTGGGTGGCTCCGTTGAGTGGCCGACTCTTGATTTTGGCTCAGATCATGACCCCAGGGTTGTGGGATTGAGCCTCAAGTTGAAGTTGGGCTCTGTGTTGAGCATGGAACCTGCTTAAGATTCTCTTCTCTCTTTCCCTCTGCCCCTCTCCCCACCCCCACTCTGTCTCTTAAGAAAAAAAAGCAGAAGAACATATGTGGTACCATTAAAGATGATGCCCCCAGCAGGAAGACAGGAGCCAATTCTTGCTTGTTAAGAAGTTTTTTTTCCCTTCTCTCTTCCTTTTTAGCTATCTTTTAGTATTTCTCATTGGAACAGTTATACCACAAGTTATTGGAGGGAAATAAGAAAGAAATGCTCCAATCCTGCTTATTAACAAAGTTTTTAAAAATTTTGTTTTTAGAAGGGGAATGTGAATAGAGGGCAGTGTTTAAGCCAGTTGGTTTAAATGAGTTCAAAGATTGCCATTTCCTTTTTCCTCTCCTAGAAAAATGGAAATTGCCTATAGATTCACTTAAGGTTTAATCACCAAATACTTACTCTAGGCATATTAAGGGACAGATAAGAAAATATTCTGTCCTTATCTCAAAGAATTTATAATGTAATATTTTTGTTAAAAGGTAAATCAATTTAAATCGTACTTCAAAGTAACTGACAAAAGGTAAACCAATTTAAACAATACTTCAAAGTAACTGACAAAACTCATGGGGAAGTACATGATTAATTTGAATTTTTTGTATAAAAATTGTGGCAGTTCATCAAAGGAAAATTAGTAGTCTGACAAGTCTTTATGAAGAGAATAGAATTTAGTTGTATTTAGATGTGGGGAAAAGAACCCTGTAGCTAGAGTTCAAGTTGAAATGCTTATAAACTGTAATTTTGAATTAGGAACTTAAAACCTAGCTTCACTTTTTACTCATTTATGCTATATAAACCTCCATGGATTGCTATAATATTGAAGTAAATTTTACATATATATGAGAATCACTGTAGTAACTGTAATCTAACATTTGTCTATAATGATGTATTTTGGAGATGACTTTAGCAAAAGTGTGGAGATAGAAAGTTTAAATGTCCTTCACAGTGACTTAGTTTATAGTTGAAGATTTATGTTAGACTTCAGAAAGAGTTGTGGAAATCAATTCGGGTCAAACTGTTAGAGGCCTTGCATGTTAGATTTTAAAAATTTGAACATTAGACTCTAGAGTACCATTGCAGATTTTTGAATAGAGGATGGAGAATGCTAGCAAACTCATTGTGTGCATGTCTCCTTTCAGTACTCAAAATTACCCTGTCAGGATCGTGGTCAAAATAAGCAAACTGGTTCAAGCCCACAATTTGAAAATGACTTCACTGAATTTGAACATAGGTCTGTTTGGCTACTTCTTACAAGGAGTGTGTAAACAGAATTTGGCATTATTCTATGTTTTAACCTTTTGCACCTCTATGTGCCCATCACCCAGGTTCAATAGTTTTCAACACATAGCTAATCAGTAGTAGTTATAACCCTACCCACTATGATTAACCCCTCCCACTAGGATTTTGAAGTAAATTCCAGACATAATTTTATCCAGGGAAACTTTAGTATGTGTCTCTAAAAGATTTTACCATGTGTCTTAAAACAAAAAAAAATTAATCACAACTTTTGAAAAAACAATTTAGTATATTTGAGTCAGGACCCAAACAACAAAGGCTATACATTATATTTGTTCAATTTGTCTCTTAGGTCTGTTTTAATCTATAGATTCTCCTCCCTCTGCCCCTTTCTTTCTCTTGTAATTTGTTTGTTAAGAAGTAGATTGTCCTGTAGAATTTCCCACAGTTCTGGAGTTGGCTGACTGGTGTCCTTTTACTGTGTTCTAGCCCAGCAGTTCTCAAACTTTTCACATCCAGATTTTTTTTAATGTGGATTATATCTAGTAGTGTTTACCATCTTGGAAATTAACGTAGAAACCAAAAAAATTAGATTTGCTTATTATTTTAAGTAAACAAATCCATTGTGTGTTAATACAAAATATTTTAATGAAAACTGTTTTCCAAAACCAAAAAAATTATGAGAATAGTGGAATTATTTTACATTTTTTCAAATCTCTTTAACATCAGTTTTAATAGCAGACGTTGGATTCTCATATCTGTCTTTTGCGTTCAGTCTATACTGGAAAACTCCCCTATGCACTCATGAGAGAATGATGGTGAAAAAGGCAAATAACATCTTAGTATTTCTTTAAATATTGTTTTGGCTTCTCAGACATTATTGGCCTCAGGACCCTCAGGTCTCCTTTACACTTTAACAAATTGCTGAGGACTCCAAAGAGATTTTCTTTATGTTGGTTGTATCTGTCAGTATTACTATGAGAAATGAAAACTAGGAATTGTTTTAACATTTGTTTAATTCACTTAAAAATGACCAAAAAAGACCCTTTAAGGTTAACACAAATAACATTTTTATGAGAAAGGTAATTTTCCAAAACAAAAATAATAGTGAGAAGACTAGTATTGTTTTATCTGACTTAATTGATAGCTAGTTTCTTATATCTGCCAACCTCAGGCTCTCTT